>NC_068365.1:80385395-80525395 GCF_020536995.1 Dreissena polymorpha
TTAGGAACATTTCAATGTCTGTTAATTTAAGGCCTCCATTTGTATAATTCATTATTATTTTGCTGCGTTTTATTTTGTCGGGTTTACCATCCCATAAGAAGTTAAAAATTTCCTTAGTTATTTTTTGTATGGTGTGTTGAGGAGGGTTTGGTAATACAGTGAATGGATATACTAATTTTGGTAGTGCGAATGTTTTTATTACTGTAATTTTCCCTAGTAAGGTCAATTTTCTGTGGTGCCATTGTTTAAGACAATTACTGAATGCACATAATTTTGGTTCTAAGTTCATGGACATATTTTTTATTTTACAATTATAAAAGGATAACCCAAGAGTGTTTGCAGATTCTGATGTCCAAATAAATTTGTGATCATTGCAAAACCGGATTGTAGTATTCTTGAAAAGCCCTACTCTTAAAACTGTTGATTTTGAATTGTTAAGGTTCAATCCAGATGTTTTCCCAAATTGTGTTATTACATTGACCAAATTGTCAAAAGAGTTTTGTTCACCGTTATTGAAAAAGGTTGCGTCGTCTGCGAAGAGCGACTGTTTTATTTCTATATTATTTACAACAATACCCCTAATGTTCTGGTCTTTTTCAATATAATTAGACAATATTTCGATACATATTACAAACAGGGACGATGAGAGAGGGCAACCTTGCCTAACGCCATTTTTTATCTTAAAACTTTCCGACATGTATCCATTGTTCATAATAATACTACTTATATCATGGTAAAACAGCTTTACCCAACGGATAAGATCATCGCCGAAATTAAAATGCTGTAGACACTTAAACATAAATTCATGATTTAAAGTATCATATGCCTTTTCAAAATCTGAAAAAAAAAGACCGGGTATTTGTTTGTTTTCAAGGTATTCGATTATTTCGAAAATGAGTCTGACATTCTCCCCAATATATCTCCCTTTTATGAAACCTGTTTGTGAAGGTGCTAATATTGAGGATATCGTTTTTTTTTAATTCTATTAGCGATGGCTTTTGTAGCTATTTTGTAGTCTACATTAAGTAATGATATTGGTCGCCAATTTGTTAAAATAGTGGTATCCTTGTTAGGTTTTGGGATTAGTGATATAATGCTTTGTTTTTGAAAGTCAGTTAGATGTCCGTGTATAAATGAATAGTTTATTGATTCGATGAAAGTTTTTTTAATGTCATCCCAAAAGGTTTTATAAAATTCTACCGTTAGTCCATCTGAGCCCGGGCTCTTGTCATTTTTCATTTCTTTTAAGGCATTATAACATTCTTCTTCGGTTAGGATACCTTCACATATATTTTTATTGTTTTCACTAAGGCGGTTTATCGGTGTGTTAAAGAAATCAAAATTTGATGTTTTATCATACTGTTTTTGATAAATGGATTGATAGAATTTCACTTCTTCTGTTAATATTTTATTTTGATTTGTTATAAATTTATCATTCACTTTTATACATTTAATAGTTTTTTTCTCTGCGTGTCTTTTTTCTAGGTTTGCGAAAAAAGCACTGTTTTTTTCATTACTTTCAAAGTATATAGCTTTTGATCGCAGTAAAATACCGTTGATTTTTTTGTCTCTTAAATTATCCAATAACATTTTTTTATTTGATAATTCTTTTGTGTCTATATTATCCTTACGTATCAAGTTTTGTTCAAGAGCTTCTATTTCTTGAATTAGTTCTTTTTCTTGTTTATTGTCTTCTTTTTTCTTTTGACTAGCAAATTTTATAGTTACATTTCTAATATTTCCTTTTACCAATTCCCATTTAGTGTTTGCGTTTGAGTGTTTATTGTTATTTAAAACTTCTTGCGATGTGTTTTTAATTAGTGATTTATATTCGGTATTTAACAGAAGGCTGTTGTTTATTTTAAAATAACCAGGTCCCCGTTTTTGTGATGTGAAATTCATTTTTAATATAACACATGAATGATCTGTTTTATATCCTGTTTGAATAATACAATTTTTTGTTATATTGCATAATGTATCTGTGATAAGAAAAAAGTCAAGTCTGCTGAAAATTGTCGGTTTACCGTTAGAGTGCCATGTAAATTGACATTTATTAGGATTATGCATTCTCCAAACATCGATTAAATTATTTTCGTCTATAATTTTATTTAAGTTATCTCGACAATGTTTATGTGTATCGGCTCGGCCGTTTTTCTTGTCTAAATTAGTGTCTAAAACAGTATTAAAGTCACCCCCGATTAAAATATTTTCGTTGGTATCTTGTAAGAATTTAGCTAGAGTTTTGAAAAGAAGGGTGTCGTCTTTGTTAGGCCCATAAATATTAATAATCGTAAGACTTTGTTCATTGATTTCTAGTGTTAAGGCTTGAAGACGACCCGGTATAATTTCTTTGTAATTTAATATTTTTACTGGCAGTGTATCGTTAATGAGGATTGCTACTCCTTCGCTGTTTGATTTCGTGCCACTAAAATAGGCATGTCCCTTCCACTCCCGTTCCCATGATTCTACTATGCTTTTGGTCGTATGTGTTTCTTGCAATAGGTACAACGCAAATTTTTTATTTCTTAACCATTCGAAAACTTGGTTTCTCTTTTGTTTATTACCTAAACCTTTAACATTCATTGATAATATTACTGTTTCCATTTTACTTTATAGTAGTTTGATTTGAACCAGTCAGAGAGTTTCCAGTTATTCAATTGTGTCAAAAGATTCTTTTTTAGTGCTACCAAATTATTATTTGTTGACGTGTTATATTATAAAAAGAATCGTTCCAAACAAGGGTGTTAGCGACCCTTTACTATTCATTATTTCTATACATGTAAGTATATACTGTACAAGCAGTTGTGGCTTTTTACTTATTAATACAAGAGTATTTTCCAGCTATTCACTTCAATCAATGTGTGTATAATCATGTGTAGTTAATGTGAATAAAAAAAATATTAATTGTAATGCCAATGTAGTTAGACTATTTGTTTTTTGAATATGTGTTCAGTGCTCGTTTTAATTTTGTTAATAGCGTGTTGTTTTTTTCTGTTAAAAGAAGGTATAACATCACGATATTGTAACATCGTATGTACAAGTACAAGTACTTAATTGATGGTATAAGTTACATTGTGCAAATATACATCACAATAACAATTAATAATAAAAATGCAATACATGTAGATATATTATTATGCAGAGTTTCTAAAGCAGAGTGTTCAACGCAGTTTTAGTATTATTTTTATATCTAGTTTAGTACACATAAAAAAGTAACATATGTGTAACCATTCTGGTGTTATTGTTTTAACTTGTGTATCTCAAGATTACATATACTTATTACCAAATAATTTACCAATAAAATGTCTACAAAAGTTATTCATCATGCTTACAATTATTCTTACGCAAATTATCTATATATATCTTCTTTTTTAATTTCAAATTAAAGCCAAAAAAAAAATATTAAAAAATGACTCTTTAAGGTGTTATACTATATTACCTTAGAACTAGTATACTACACAATAAAGGTATTTTTTTGAGTAAAGTCGAAAAATCAAAATAAAAAATAGCATACTTGTATAAAAAAAAAATACAATTTCATCATATACAATTAGAAAAAGACTATATAACATCTTCCCAATTACAGATATTTGATTAAGATTCACATAAAATAAAAAAGTTACCACAGCTTAAACAATACTATATAAACTTAGCAACATTGAACTATATAGTATAGGTATCTTTAAGAGTATGGTTTAAACTAAAGGCTAAACATAGCACAGATGTATCAAAAGAAAAATCATATACAGTTAAAGGTACGTACTATTCATTATATTCTCAATTATACAAATTTGATATATTTTTGATACATAGATACGCATTTGATGGAAATGTTACAATTTACATTTCCTTTCACTAGTTTGTCATTGATTTAACTTTGCGTTTTTATAAAAATCCACACAATTATTAAAATGTATAACAAAATACATATGCTAACCCTATTTGTCACTCTCACATAAAAACAACAACAACAAATACATAAAAAAATCCTGTGAGATTGACTAAGGGTTCATAAAGGACATATGTTAAATTAATGTAAGATATAATTAATGTACTTTACAGGCATATTTTTATTTTTAAGATTAAATGAATAACACCCCCCCCCCCCCCCCGCCCTATAAAAACTGAACGAACAAAGGTTACTCTCACATTGAAAACGAAATTGTGAGAATATCCTTGGGGTGTATGGTAAAAAAAATCACTTTACCAGTTACAACGGCTTTTCTTGTTTAAGCCTAGTATTGTATTTCATGCACTTTCTAAATAAAAAAACGCACACACACACAACACAAACATATTCATCCGCACACCACCAATCTTACTTGCTTTTAGTTGTGCACCATTTTACTTTGCATAAAAAATTATACGCTTTTATTTAGTGTTATTATTAAAAAAACATTCACTTCTGATTTATATATTTTAAAAAAAAAGGAGCTGTGTATTTCGCCTCGTGATGCAAGTATAGTATGCTACTTTTAACTTAGTGTATACTTTTACAGTGTATGTACCTTCATATTAAAACATCTACAGACTCTTATCGTCATAAAGGGATTGTAATTTTCAAAGCTTACATATAATTCCAATATTTGACATTATTTGTTGTCTTAATTACAATACTTTATTTAAACGTGTTGAGTGTTTCTCATTGTATAAACAACTTGATGTAATACGCTTTTAACTCACATGAGTGTATACTGGAGAAAAAAAAACAGGCATTCTCTTTCTTAACTAGAGAAACATATATAATTGTACATAGTATTAAACTACTCTGTGGACTTCTATGGCCATGGTAACTCCAACCAGTATTTGAAGTTACTGAAGTGTAGTGTGTGCACGTGGTCGTGATAGTCTCTATATTTTATGCTGCCTTCATTGGTCCATGTCGATTGTATGAGGTCTTTCCTCTTCAGTCGTACACTTCGAAACACCTCTTGGTTAAGTCTTGTCAGGTCTTCATTTATATACAGTTTCTCGCCTTTAAGGTTCTTTTTTTCGCGCATTATTTGGGTCTTCTTCATCCGGGATTGCAGTTTTACAATAATTTGTCGGTGTTTATTTTGTTCAAACTTTCCCACTCTGTGTGCTAAATTTAACATTAACCACTGAGTAGAGTGACTAAATAAACGATATTAATCACCACGCGTTGACTCATGAATGCTTGTGATCTGATCGATTCTTTCGCCTTTGTTCCTTACTAGCAACCGAGTTCGTAATTAAAGTGCTATTTCAATGACTACTTCAATGCCGTTTTAATGATCTTTTCATTAGAGTTGTTACAGTCGCCTTGCATGATTGTGTCAACTTCAATATATTGAGTCGTGCATTGCCATTGATTGGAAGATTCCCGTCGGGGACATTAAACATAGGAAAGTGTATAGATCTTTAAATTCATTTTTCAATTGATGGAGGTCAATAACGCATGGTCTCTTGTTCAGTAATATATTGTCTTTATTATAAAAGCTTTCATATACAGATGAAAAATAGTATACTTGTCGAATCATTATACAAAAGCATAAAATAAACAAATAAAAAATTATGTCCCCAAGAATGGTATCGCAATGATCGAACTCAAAATCACGCACCACGATAATAACAGATGACTTATTTATTCTTGACAATTACTTAATAATGACGATGAAATTAGTGAATTATATTGTCTAAAGGCTTATGTTAACGTATGTGTTTGTTAATAAGACTATCATATCGTATTTTTTTTCCACTGTCACAAATTAAACCAGAAACAATATGGTAGGCTGTCGAAAACCAAATCAGTGCGAACCATCGGTTATCACTTTATGCGATCTCAATTTCATTCTTTTTAGGAAATGTTAAAATGAAAGCGATGTTTATATTGTATATGTGTAAGTAACGTATTGTAAAATATCAAATATGGAATATGCTCGCCCAGTACCCGTTCAGAAATCAAGCGTTAGGATTTCTTTGTAAACATCAATTATGATGTGTCCACTAATTGACACATCGTATTTGTTTAAAAAAAACGTCAATTCGCTAAACACGCAGAATCAAATTCATTGTTAATAAGCCTTATTACGAATTATAATTATGTATATCCGGTTTTGCTTGATTTAGTTTATCACACACTGATATGGGTATACAACGTATTTGTATTTGTTTGCAATCAACATGAAATCATGAAAATTGTTAACCGAGCACACCATTTTCTCTTTTATTTCTAGCACACCAACTATTTGCATATATTCATCATAGCTATTCGTCATTTCCGAACATATTAATCGCCGCTTATTAACACTCTTACATATTTGACGAGTATACTAATTGCTACATGTATATAATTTAATATTTGTTTACGCTTAAATAAAAATATGGTGAAAGCGACTCACACACGTTTTGTTATTTAGCATATATTTTTAATCCATTTTCACACGACATGACGCGAGGATTTTTTTTATGTATTATTATTTTTTGGCAAAATAATTTATAATAACATCCTTAACCTGAAATAAAACTCAGAATGATATTCTTTCCACAATGCATATCGCGCATTCCTCCTATTCCTCATATGCAAGCAATTTTGCATATAAAAACCACACTCCTCTATCCCTACGCTTAACATGTCACAAATATGTCTGTTCACTTCATCTTTACTTTATATTTTGTGTGGGGGGGTTTATATTTCCAACCATCAATCCAGAGCTATATTTATGGTCAATTAAACATTATTCTCATGTCTGTGGCCTCGGTAGAATCTCGACTTTCTGGGCCGACATTAAATAGTTTGTCTATCAACTATTTTGAAGTCAATGATCTTTTTTTTTAAGGATGATCGACATTTGATATGCACTTGAATTGTTTCGATTTGAGCATATACTTTGGGATAAAACATAGGTAATTATGCGGAACATATGTATATGAATCTTTATTATGTCATTCATGTGATTTTTTTATGATATAAACATATACGTTTAGATCCATCCTCCGTGTTTTGCTCGGCAAAAGGCATGAGACGGACGTTTATTGTCCCTATCGATATAATTACGTCATGTTTACATGGGAAGTATGGTTTAAAAAAAAACATAAATACAAGATATGTGGTTGCTTTAGGTGTAATACTGTGAAATAACCTTTCTTAGTTATGTAAGACAAAATATTGTCTACATTGGCTTGCGATAGTCAACATTAATATAAAAAATCCTGAGATGATATTTCACTGTATTACTTGGAGAGCAAGTATATTGTGTTTTTACTTTTTTATGTATCATTCTGTTCATTTAAGCAACTTTTAAAACGGTATATCGCTCCTTTGTCTTAATGCAGGGCATGGTAGTTCTTGATTTAATAAATCATCATTACAGCGCCTTGTTAGATTCCAAAGAATATTTGCTGTGAATTTTAAACGTATTGCAGTTGCTATTGTCTGCCAATATGCTACGCGATAATAATGGTGATGTTTTAAGTATTTTTTACTTGTCTTAACTTAAACTCCGCAACTATTATGAGAGTTGATAATGTGCAGACAGCATAGGCTCGTTTGTAACGGATCATGGAATATTTCAATTACCTGACTAACACGTTGTAAGCGCTGGCTGTAAAACAAAGTGCAACAGGGATAGGTTGTATACGATGACAATATCAATAATGTTAATGTATACAAAGCACTGTAACGTTTATTATTGGATGAAGCTTTTTTATCTTCGACTTTTCCACTTTATTTTTCTTATCTGCTTAAGGACTGCATAAAAGCCGCTTTCTTTAGTTGTCGTTATCAAAATACGCAAGCAGTTTTTTTATTAAAAGCATTAGTATTAGAAGAAACAGTAGGAGTAGATCCAAAAGCCGTATTATGTTCACTACTGGGAAGGAGTTCGATAAAAAGGCGTCGTACATAATAATTACAAATATATCTATTTAAGTAATGAAATTTAAACATGCCTCCCGTTCTTAAAATGTCACAATGTCTATAAATTGAGTGTGCATGAGTTTTTATAATCCACTGTGAATGAGATACAGCGCATATATTCGGCTTTAATTGATTATTATTTGCGCTTCAAAGCAAATATGTTGACATCAACACGTTGGATGACATGAAACGTTTAAATTGAGGTTACAGCTTTAATGCCATGAGAATAAAGTGTGTACCTGTAAGCAAAGTTCCGTGAGTCTCTTGGACCCGATATTGCTCTGCAAAGGTCAGAGAAATAAGGTAAAGCACTTCAATACCATTGATACATTTGTGCGAGGCTTTTCTTTAATTTACTGCTACGGTGATTTCCCTTTTTTCGGTAAATTATTTTGTAACAGATGACAGCGGATACATATTGTCTCTATAATAAATAAAAGCATTCTAGCACTATGGCCGATAAAAAAATATCTGATAGGTACCTTTAATTTACTACAAGGCGTACAGGAAATACAATATTAATCTAATGTGGAATAAGAACTTTTTATGTGAGCATAGGTTTTCCGTGTCAAACATCTTTCAAGTTTATGTGATAATTGTTTCCCTCTATTCATTTTAATAGTTTTGTTGAAATTATTTATACAGCGAAGTCTTTAAATATTCTGCATTCAATGCTAAATGATGTTTTTTGCCTGGTTTCAGAATGTTGATTGCTTTCCTCAAGGTAAACAATGGCAATAAGGCGTAGGCACAATTATTTAGTCTGCCGCGTTCAAACTCACGTCAAACAATTATCGAATTTTAGGACAAGTCATCTATTGTTCACTCTCTATAACGATATGTTTCAGTGTGTGTGAGAATTACTTATTGCTTAATATTTAGAGTTTTACATAATTATTTTCGTAACACAATTTAACCCTAGCATACTTATACATTTCAAATTATACCTCATTTGCAGACAAACAGCTGTATGAACTCAAAGACTGTGTGTTACGTTATGCGCCTTTGCAGATATAAACACCTTTATGGTTCACTACGTAAAAATCTTCCTTAGGTACATACATGTAAAATATCTAAGATGCCTGCGATAAATTTATTAGAAATATTTTTTTCGTAACTTGATATTGTTTTCTTGATGAGTTTCTAAGTACAACTCACATGTTAATTAAAACGATATAACCGTTTTTATAATGTATTTAATACAAATTTTCAGTCAACCATCACATTAATTAAAAAAAAATGAAACACTTCACAAGTACATATACGATTATGAAAATGAGATAATTTCACCATGAGAGGGTATGCAAAGTAAATAATGCCCTTTCATTGTTCGTTTCACAAATACGTTATTTTAATCAAACACGAATACGATCTGAGAACAAAATGTAAATTTCACAAATAATAGCATATTAATTAACTATATAAACCTTAATACTTGTACATATATTTTTCATGGAGTGGGAACGAATTGAGGGGAACAGTTTCCCAAGAAGTAATTACAAGCAAAACGCTAGTTTACAACGATTTTAATCAAATATACAAATGAAATCATTAAATTAATATGTATGTAATCACGCGATACGCGAATCGAATACACATACGTTTAATGTACTGGTATTACCAGAAAAGGAAATCTATTAAAACGATAAGGGGAAAGGTTTCTAAGTTTTAAGTATGCAAAAAAATGATTTATTAATTAAATAAATTTAAATATTTACTCAATGATTTATTTAAGAAAAGTGTCGAACAAAATTATTACGAAAGATAATGCATTTGTTTTATCAACGTAACATCAATTGCTTTACTGCTCTACTGCTCTTAAGAGTGATATATGCCAACATTGAAAAAACGTTCTACTTCATCCACACAGCCCTAAGCAAACTGTTTTAGTATTTTAAATAGCAAACAAGAAAGCTACATCAACTTTCAAGAGAAAAAAAATCGTGTTCTGTGCAACTTCTTTTTAAACAGAACATCAACTATAAACAGAAACTGGTCGAAACTGGCATCACAACATTGGAACGATGAACGATACAATAACGCGAGCCACCATTATTGTGTACCATTTATTCTAATATTCAATTGGGAGACAAAACAAGCGCATTTATTGTTCAATTGGGAAACAAAACATGCACATGTGTTGTTTATTTTTGCATACCGCAAAGTAAACAGTTTATGTATGTTACTTGCTTTTTTGTTGCATTAACCACGCTGAACATAAATCATTTTGGGGTTTGAGAGTACTTTATACATAATAAATACGATTCTGTCAATAGTTGTTGATCGTTATTGTAAAGTACTTTAAATACATTTATAGGGTAATATCTAACTAATGCAGCCGACGTTTCTGTTTTTTCATATACCGGAATATTTCCAAAAGTTCCAAATCGTGCTTCGTAAATGTCTGGGAAAATAATTGGCTTTTAAGATTTAGGTGATGATAATGAACACCTTAAATTAAACAAATTACCGAACACATTCCAAAAGGGCGTCATACACTTATCAGACATGTTGCAAGATCTCTAGGTATTACTCCAGCAGTGAGCGCTGTATGGCACAAGTACGCTGGCATCAATTGTATTCTTACTATTCGTTTTAATGCACTTAATTGGAAGCAATTGTTAAGAAGTGATGATGAAAAGATAGAGTAATGGCGCAATTAGGTGGGGAGCAACAACGAATACACATTAGAACTAACGAATAGATCGTAATATATCATTGTTAATTTAAAGAAAACAGTACTAGATTATATATTATAAAACTACGCAAGATAAAAATATAGTTACTACTTTATTCTATTTTCTTCCATACACAGAAAAACAATTGATAATATATGTACGTCAAAATCAGCGCACTCTAAAAGTACGCATGGTGACTTATTGTGACAGTTCGCTAGATATTTGCTCAGCGTTCGACGTCGCAAATCGTATTGTTGAAAGTTTTGCTTCAAACGGATTTATACTTAACAGTCATTGTCATCGGATTACCTTCTTTTATTTTCATTTTTAAAACCGCTTCTTATGCAGATTAAAGCGTTATAAGTAGAAATAAAAAAGTTATTACAAATAGAACATATATACCTCGAATGGTCCTCTGGTGAAAAACATAAGCACCACCCGGTGATTGATTGTATTCTTTATATGCACCTTATAACAATTAAAATAGATATGGTCAAACTTTGACCGCTCTTGGTTGTAAGTTTCAAATAATGAAAACAATTTAAAAAATATTGTCTTATACCACGATGAGAAATGATTTGTTATTAGTTATTTAACATCTTATTATCATCCTCTATCAAGTTTTTTTAAGACCCTTGGGATCGAAATAGGCCCTGTTTGAGGGAACTCATACTAAACTTGAGGCCCAAAGCTTTGGTTTTATTTTCAATGTTATAAGAATAATGGACCGCTAATATATGTTAAAATCATTCCACTGGTTATAAAATCGCCATTGATCCCATTTTATGTATAAAGTGAACGTTACAGAAAATGTTTAAACTGTAATGCGAGTATGATATATTTGAATCTTTTAATGATTTGATGAATTGTAAGAAAACGTCCAATATGTATATTGTGTATTATAAAATATTTCGGCGTTGACAGTCATAACAGAGTCGTATTCAATCGACAGGCCCATCGTGAAATTCAATCATAAATAAGTATTAAGATAATGGTCATTACCAAAATGTTTTAAAGTGGAATGATGTTATCACGATATAGTAATAGTATGTAATTTACCTTTGGTGTTTAAATGTGTTTTTTCCTGATAAGAAGTATTGGCTTGCAACTTGTCTTAGTCAATTGATTGTTGATTAGACATTGCTGCAAACAGTCCTCATAAATCAAAAGGTGACAACGATTCAATTTATACCTATTTTCATGTTCATGAACTACCTCGAGACGCTGGAAAAACACTCAGCTATACTTGGCCTCACCATACACACGGCAAATAGCTGTGTTTTAAAGACCAACACATAACACGGCTAACCAATCAGTATCACTGGTAATGCGCTGGAAGAGGTAGAACGTTTCACCGAATTTGTAAAGCACAAGCAGCCTTCAAGCAGGTGAAGACCACAGCCACTTTTTTCTTGTGTGCATTTTTGGTGCGGGATGCGGCGCTATATGATATGCCCGGAAAATGTTCTGACGGTTTAATAAGGGGGGTGGGGTTTTAAAAAAGACCCCCCGCTAATTTTGCCGGGCGTTTTATTTTTCTGACAATAAGGCATTTGATCGCTACATGGATGGACATAAAATTTACATTACAATTTTGTGTATAAATAGCAAATGAATGCTTTACTGAGTCTAAGAACGTTCGTTCGCAAACATGTCGTTGTATCAGAGACTTCAATCGTTTAAAAACAGGCCTTCCCATTTCGGCGTGTCAAAGGAAGACCTGGCTAGCCAAGGGTTCATCTACGACACTTGTGTAATCTCCGAAAATATTGAGTGCGTTCGATGCGTGTTTTGCCATGTGCACATTTCCATTTGGAAGATGGATAAAGAAGATGTGAGACTGAGGCATCGACAGCTGTGCCCCGTTTGCCCTTTTGTGTTCGATTGGGTCATGAACACAGAAGAAGAAGTGAAACTGAAACTTAGTCAGCGACGGTTTAGCCCTGCTTGTCCTTTTGACAATGAATCATTCGGTCGGTACTTACAAAATGAGTTTTCCAAGCTATATCAAAAAGCGAACAATGGAATTGCGAAAACAGAAAGCAATAACCAACGATGTTCAACGAAATCGGTTGATATCCTTCAAACCAAAGATAACCAAAATGATGACGAATACGATGATTACAGTGATTTCGATGACCTGCTTACGGCGAAAATTGAAAAGACTTGTACTCGTACCCGCCCCAATTCCTATAAAAAACAAACTGAAAAGCAACGTAAAAAGGCTGAACAAAGGCGTTTGCAAAGGCAACTTTCAAAACGAAGAACAAAAATACGCAATGCAAATCGAGATCAAAAACAAACATATTGCCAGGAAAAAAACGACGATGATAATTACACAACTCAAACAGTTTCCAATGATCGAGATGTAAAAATACATGATCGAAAAATGTGTTGGGTTTGCAGAAGCAGAGATATCGATGATATGATAGAAGATAGTTTTTTGGAATCTTACGAACGTTTTTTGGAGGAAAAATATAAAGAAGAATTCGACAATTGTTTTGCGGACGAAATCGGTGGCGTCGATGATGAAGAACAAAATAAAATTGAACATCTACCTTATGTTCAATCGCCATATGACTATTTGATTGACAAAAGCTGGATGAAGAGGCCCACCATATTTATTTTTCTGATTACGAGGCATTCGCGCAATACATCGAAACGCGGGACGAAGAGGCCGACAATATTTATTTTTCTGACGATGATGCATCCGATGCGGCATTCGAGTGATACATGATATTAACACATAGATGTGTGACTCAATAATTAACATTTTATGCATGTTTGTTTTGTTGTGTTCGATTGTATATGTTAATAAAAAACCTTGAAACAATTGTGCGTGTTGTTTGTTATTTGAGTATGTTCTGAACAAATCACGAAAACACAAGCTATGATACAATACGTTTTATTGAATATTCTTCATGGACATTTTATTGGAATATCTTGTCATCGCATGTGCGCTAAACATTTCAAAAACGTGCTTTGTTTCAAGAATATCTTTGGCAATATCTTTTGACTTTTCAGCACCTCGAAAATCAATTGCGCCACATATCCAGTTTTCGTCGTGAATGAAACTATACAATAAATCGAATTTACACAGATTTGCTTTCGTAGCAAGAACGTTCAGAGTTTCTTTTGTCACATCTTTGATCAGAAACGACCAAACTGAAAAAGTTTTCCTTGAAGTACAAAAGTCCATCAGCGCATGTTGAATCTTGATTTTGCTTATGTTTGTTTTGCTGCAAACGAATTCAACAATTTCATCAAATAGACACATTATCAACTTCGTTGGTTGTAGAGAAGCTTTGAGTCTTGCGTACGTTTCGAATTGATGTGCAAAATGTTTTCTTGTATTTATTTCTACATGCTGGAAATCTGTCCACAGACACATAGGAATGCTATTTGTGGTGTAATCCATGTGAATGACTGGAAGACAAATAACTTCAATTTGTTTGTAGAAAATACTTATATAGGAACTTTCCAAAATGACAATGCATCAAAAACTCGTCATGTATATGTTTGTGCATATAGTTGCCCTGTTTTTTCCCTTAGTTTTACATACAAATGCGTTAGGACGTCCTAAACCAAATTTTTATGAACCGTCTTGTTTCAAGCATGTACATAATACACCGATTGACGTTACGAATGGTTTATTTTATGTGTTGATAAACGTAACCTATGAGTATTTGTCATTATACGACGATGTCAAAGAAAATTTACAATTTTTCAACAAATGGATGCAAAACCCAGAGTTTAGTTTAGAAGGTCATGAGCAACAATGCAAATCCATAGGTCTATCTAGATGTCCGAACAAGAAAAAAGCGTTTTCAAAACCGGTATACAGTGTAGTTGATGGTTTTGTAGCGGGATCAATGTTTATCACTTACGACTTACCAAGTCTTTTAGTTAGATTGCAAATTGAGCCGAAAACGTACTCTATCAGTGAGTTTGTAGAATCTGTGTTTACTGAGATTTACACACACGCTTGGATACCTTTGTTTCCGTACAATTTTTCATTGACCTATGATGGAAGTGAAATTTGTGCAAATGGGATGCACGGTCATGCCTTCATCAGATTTAATACTGAACTGTGTACAACGTTCGGAACATGGTGCGATGTGAATTTAGAAGGTGCTAGTCCCGAGAAACAGGATCATGCGTTAACACGAATCAAAAATGCGTTATTGAAGAGAAAAATGAATGATTTGTCAGTCGCCAAGTATATCAAAGAATATGATCTAGGTTTGGAAATAATCCCTTCTAAGTCCAAAGAATTGCGAGACACAATTACACAAATAGAGCAAGAAATGAGTGAGATCCGCTTAAAAATCGATGATAAGTTCGACTTTGATCAATCTGACGAGGATTACTCTGACGAGGATAACTTTGATGAGGATTACTCTGACGATAATTTGGATGAAAAGCAAAGCGCTGAAAATGTTCCAATTATCGATTTTTCTGACTTTTTTTTCAAAAACACTAAAGTTCTGTCAGTAACAAACAAACCTATCGTTGAACCTATCGTAAGCCAAAAAGTTCACGATATTCAAAATGCCAATACTTTCGTTAGCCAAAAATTTTACGATATTCAAACTTCTACCAACAAGCCAAAAAACAAGATAAGTCCAACAGTTAAAAAAAATACTGTTGTTAACCAAACTTCTCACAAAATTCAAAATGCTCTTACCAAGCCAAAACTCACCGTTAGTCTGCCAGTTAAAAACGATAACATTGTTAACCAACAATTTCAAAATATGCAAGATGCTATCAACAAGCATAAAATGGGAATTAAGCACAACAAGCAGACCGTTGCAGAAGTATCTACGTATGGATTGCAAAATTGTTACTGCCTAACATGTAATCGTTCTACTACAATCGGCAAAGTACATAACAATCGTTGCTATTTCATCAACTTGGATTCATCATTCAAGATTTCCTCTAATACGCATTTTTCTCCGTTTCGTGAATACACACTCTTGATTATCAACGAACGTAATCATGCTTTACGTGCGATGCTAAGTCAAATAGTGAAACAAGTGAGTAACGAAGTTATTCTCGCGAAAAAGGCTTCATCATATCGACTTACTGTCTTCAGCACCAAAGATGGCACAACTGTTGATAAGATTTGTATGTCGTTATTCAGAAATACGTATCAAATTGAGAATTGTACCGAGAGCACGAATGCTGTGCTTATAGCGAGAAATGGTCATTTCATTCGCGTACCACAAATACAATTGGCTAATTTCACGTTCTGCGATATTGGTGCTGTGAAAGCGGAAAATGGCAAATGTTTTCGGATTGATGCAAATTGTTCGCACTCAAGTATAGCGAGTGTTTACGATTTGGATAATACGGTTGTTTCATATTTGGTTAGCATTACTCAGAACACGGCACACAATATGAGTGAGGCAAAGTTTCAAATAAAAAATATAGATGACAGTTCTGTCACAAGCGAACACTTCATTGTGTACAACAAAAGGACGAACAGTGGACAAGAATGCACGTATGTCGATATGCGATCAAAGACCATTTCAATCGAAAAATGCAAACACAGTCCCACGATTTGCGAGGTTTTGTTGGGTAAAAGTACATTGAATGACGAACCGGGACTAAGAAAATTAACGTTTTGGGAAACTGTCGCTGTTTGTGTTGGTGGATTCATTGTGCTTGTGATAGCTGCTATTTGCTTCATAATTGTACTACACAGCATAGCTCGGCATAACGAAACTGTTGTAAAGAGTTAACATATATCAAAGCGTTTGTATCCGCTATTGTCATAACTCACAATGACTTCGTATGACAACATGTATACCATTGAACGCGAGAGCATTGGTAACACTCAAGAATTTTCCATCCACGTTTTTAAATGCATCAGCGTTTTGATCAATGAACAAGAACTGCTCGAAAGCATTTTTGAAACCATACTAGACGATATTGGAGACGAAAACGTGTTCATATTCGACTTGACAATCGAGTTTTGTTTCACAAAAGTTAGTAAAACTCTACATATCAGTCAGCTAAATTCGCAAAACTGTTTGTGTTTTGACATTACTTGTGCTATGCAGGAACACGGAATCAATTTCACGGTACCAGCTGATCTTCACGTCTCAGTAACAAAAAGCGTATAAACACATTTTTATTCACAATCTCGAAATATCGAAATTTGTATGGATTACAAAGTTAAACCATGTAACGGTATGCGTTGCACTTTATGTTCTCAAATAAAGAGTGGAAATAGTTTTCAGTTCAATTGTGGTTTTGTATACATTGTTGAAGATGGAGAGAACTTGACTTGTAAATCAAAAGATGTTATATATGTTCTGAAGTGCAACACCTGCGGCGGTGAGTATATTGGCGAGACCGTTAATTTGAGAAAACGCATTCACACACACAACTCTCATATTCGAACAGAACAGCATTATTGTCGAGCTACTGATCATTTGATAGAATGTGGGAAACACTTGTGCGATGTAAAAGAACGTTACACTGTATTCGTTTTGGAGACAGAGCGAGACAAGCATGTGCGTAAAGCAAAAGAGGCGTACTACATTCGTTTATTCCAGCCAATGATGAACAAGTAAGGCGTGCATTATTTTTCAAGCGTATATATATAGCTGCAGTTAACAAAATAAGCACACTCGCAATCACTTTCTACGATGGCACAAGCAATGTTGACCTCGAGTTATGTTATGAAAACGAACAACCGAGAACGAATACAGCAGTTTGCGAACACTGTACTGAATCACGGCGTGAAAAGGAATTTGGTGTCTGAAGTCGAGTCAGGTGTCTTCTTGTCGCCTAACGATTATTTGAAGATAGAAGAACTTTCAGAGAAACTAAAACAGATTGATGCCAAACTAGCGCAGTACAAAAGCCTCAAAGTAAGAACGCAGAATCTGATAAAGGGCATCAAGAAAACAAAAAACCTGCAGAACGATGTTGTGAAGACTGTGAGCTCTAACGTTTTCGATCGAATTCCAATTGATGTGATTAACAAAATACTCGGTTCTGGGGAAGACGAAAACATGTTTGCGCTAATAGAGCGAATAAAATCTTCCAATGTTGAGGAAAAACGCAAATATGCCGATATCGACATCTCCGATACAGAAATCTCAGATACGCTAAACGATGATGAAAAGGAAATTATGAACGGTCTGGCTGTTAAAAGAATGCGCAAATCTGGTGAAACGAAAGCTGCAAAGAAACCGAAAAAGGAAAAGACTATACTCAGTGATCTAGAATTGAGCGATGATGACGAATGACTATGTTGTTGCAATATTGTATGATTATGTTGACTTGTGTGTGTTACATTTTTTGTATATGTTGTAAATAAATTGTATCAATGAACTGTAAACATTTGTTGCCTTATCAATGGATATCGACGAGGTTTTGATTGTTGACGAAGACGAACAGTTAGCACAAAACACCTACTTGCTTTCACCCATGTACTCTAGACATCACCACGAATGCTCGCTATGCATTTTTCAATACATAACAGAATATGAAGAACCAATACGAATATTCGAAAGCAAGCTAGTAGAAATGAACTCAAAACTCGGGTGTGGAATTCAAACGTGTGTCACAATGGTTCTCAATGAGTTCAAAGACGATGAACGCATGTCGTTGTTCAAAAAATTGACAACTAGCGAAATTACAAGCCATTTTGATTCAGTATTTGGCGATCCTATTTGTGGATACAACCGACTTAAAGCTTACAATTTTTTCTCATCTGTTTGACGAAAGTACGGTTAACAATTCCACATACATCAAGTTTATTTACGATACATACAAAACTTCGAGAAACACTTCACTATGTCCTTATTCGCTTCTAGGAGTTTATGTTTTTCTTGTTATGATTAACACTATAGGATGTGATTCCCAGCTCAAGAAAAAACATGACTTTTTGTGGATGTTCAACTGTCTATACAATCACAAATTACGGTTTGGAAAACTGCGATAAAAATCTATTTAAGGATTAGTTTTTCTATAGAAACACTCAAACCACACACAACCATGTCAACCATGTCAACCATAAACGTTAAAGATATTAAACGGGTCACTGACACCGAAGCCACTAATCGCTTGTTCACTAAACTGAAGTACGATATTGGTATTGAAATCTCTTCAAAGCTCATTCAGTCGCTTAAACAAAGCAAAGACAGGGTTGTATTTTATGTGGGCAAAGAACAAAGATCATACCCAGCAGCAATTGTGAAAATGTTCACTAACGTTAAGACAAATCATGTCAAGATTCAGCCGAAGTACAGTGTTCAAGAATTGATGAACGTGTTTGAAATTCTCATGAACCTGTCTGAGTACCAATGTAACGGTCTCACGCTAGATTACTCGGATTGGCAGTCAATCTCTAGTCTGGTAAACATGATCGAACTCGCTGAGCACCTAGGCATGACAGAAGTGGTGATGTTTCTTAAACGCATTCCACAACTTCTTACATTTCACAACAAAACCGCGTATGATAACGAATTGTTAAGACGAGAAAACGAGTCTAAGGAAAACCAAAAACCAATGTCTGTCAACGAACCTAGCGAAAACGATGAAAAGCGGTCGAGAACTAGAAAGAGAAGCTTTACAAAAGTGTTCAGTCGTAGTTTGAGCCGAAAGCGCAGAGAAGAAAATGTTATGAACTAAATATTGTATGTATAAATGTTGTTTGTTGTATGTCGAAAATAAAGAGTAAAAACAGTAAACTTGCGTGTTTGTTTTCGTGTTTGTTTTCTTCACGCAGCAAGATAAAAACCATAATGTTAATATACTTGCATCTTATCTACCAACTAACAACTAAAACATGAAATTCATTTCAACATTTTATTTCACGATACTATTCACACAAATACACACACAAGCATAAACACAAAGTTATTACTGCTAGTCAGTCCAATGAATCGGCTTCCAATCAAATATTTCAGATCTACAAACAGCGCATTTGTTCCCAGTATATATGCATGTGCCAGCAACAGTGTACGCAGAAAAGGTGCATGCATGGTGTCACGGCAAAGGTTTTCTCGTTCATTGCAGCAAATTATACAAGTACGCGAGTCTTTCACTGCTTGCTCTTTTTCCAGGTGAAGTTGAGCCATACGTTTTGTGCAGTCTTTGCAATCACAGCAACTATTTGCTTGAAAGCGTTCACGAAGTTCTTTCATTACCTGTATGCATTCTTTTCGTATTTTTCTAACAGAAAACCACCATCGTAAGTCTTGAATACAGATCATCGCAAGCATTGTAACACCGATCATGGCTTCTTGTTGTTGTCAAGTTTAGTCTTTTTGCGATCCCAAAAATCGGGGTTTCGTTCTTCGATGATGAATCGAATAAGCAAAATGCCAAGAAATATAGTCGCAAACATCAACAAATGAAATGAAGCTTACTTTTTGTGCAGAGCTTTTATATGCAAATTTTGTAACGATCTGTATTAACAACCATTTCACTTTGTCTGTTAACGTTGCCACATTGGTCACATTTCAGAACATGGAAAACTATCAAAGCATATGCTTCAATGCTCGTTCGAAAACACCAGAGCAGAAACGTATTCAGAAAAGAAAATGGAAAATCCAATCTCAATCTGCTGCAAACAAGTTGTGGGAGATTATATCAAAGCATATGAGCATTAAATCCACAGAGGAGCCTAGGGTGAAATTGTTTCGCATGTCATGAATCTGAAACATTTGAACCATATGCATTGTTTTCTCCGGACTATGAACCTACACCCGAATTCGATTATCAGGTCAAAATCACATGCTTTGGACTAACAGTTCATTTGACTGTGTATGTTAGATTAGGATGAAGATGACGACGAGGACGACTTGATGCTTGTTATGGACAGACCAGACGATACAAAACTATATTTCAACATTTTTGACCGCGATGGTGTGGTTGATAAGAAACACAGTTTGCTTAAAACCAATGGTTCTGATATGTGCAAAGAAATCATCGATATGATTGGTCTCAAAGACATTATCGATGAGTATGAATTATTCGAAAATTTGATTTAAACATATCGTATCTATAAAAAGTGAAGTTGAATGTGAATGCGATACTGAATAAAACAACTTAACACAAATTTGTCTGTTTTCTACTTTTTATTCAACAAACTCGCTTACAATACTGTACAAACGATGTCCATTTACCAGGTTGATTTGCAACCCAGTCAGTAAGTCTATATTTACGGAACACGTTCTGTAGTTTATTCAGGTGGTAGAAGCCTTCAGCGTTGTAATTCGATATTTCACGTACGACGGCCGCAAACAAAACAAATGCAGTCACAAACACATCCCAGCTCAAACCACTTGTTCAGCTTTTGTTCAAGCAATTCGGCGAAATAGTCTTCATCAAAACAAGCTATGGTCAGTTCATCTTTTGTAAGAACATGCATCGTAACAGTGCTATTTACAAGCAAAATCACACATTCGACGATGTCACAAAGAGTGTCATTTGAGTCCTCAAACTGCTTGCATTCCAAGTAATTTGCTACCATCGCAGCCACAAACTCACAGCTGAACATTTTTTACGTTATGACAACTACTGACTTTGCGTGAATGGTTTTATACTCGAGTTAGGCGCTTGTTATTTGAACTGTGGTAGTAGTTTGAAAACGTCTAGATTGAAATCCTTGCAACACATACGCAATAACTATAACTATAACCAAAGAAACAACCACAAATGTTAGTGCAATAAATAAGACCCAAAAGCTGTTTATTTTGAAATCATCGTCACTCGGTGAATCCAGTCCCATACCAGGAATTCTAATCTGACACAGAGTTCGTTTTGTTGTACAATCTTCATACGAAATAGATTTTTCATTCACGTCGATATACAAGCACGTATTGTTCTCATCATATGACACTCGCGAATAGACTATCGCGTAATCGTTTAATTCGAGCGTTTCGTTCAGACTGTCAATTTTGAACATCAAATTTTGAGATATTGCATTCACCTTCGGGTCGTGCGTTCTGTTAATCAGATAGTCAAAAGCGTTTTGAAACTCTTCTTCTGTTTGCAGCACTGCTGGTAAGCACTGGCCATCTTCACTCACCACGAAACAAGTTTTAGGTGATGTGATCGACGCTGCTGCGTTTTCGTCAAATGAACATGTCTTGTACGCACGCGGATTGAAAGGTGACACAGTCACAAACTCTCCTCGATCCGCTTTTAACAAGGCTACGTTAGCCGTTTCGCATGAAATGCCCAAATATTTTCGTTTGAACAAATGAACGCATTGAGCAGGCCTATCTTTGTTGTTGAACAGCGCTATCTTGATAGAACCTTGAATGTTGTTCAAAATAAATTCGTTGCTTACTTGAGTGAAAACCGTTTTTAGATGAATGTTTTTTTGTCCAAAAATGACCACATCGTATGCATTATAGTCGGCACTGTTTACAGTTTTACGTACATTGACGTTCGTTGAAAACTGGTTTCCAACTTTGAACTGTTGCTCAATACTGATAAAGTAGCAAGATCCATCATATATTTTACCAATACTTTTAGTCGGATCACACACATTGCAATAACAGTTTTGTAAACCGTAAGAAGAAACGCTTTGAACTGTTGTGTCTGCGCGGACAACAATGAAAAAACACAAAATGATAAACGCCCGCATGCTTGGCTCAGAACATCAAGAATGACAAGATCCGTTTGTTTAAGTGTGTTTTATATTTATTTTAGTTCTTATGATCTTTTTATTACGTACGACATAAATCCTATTATTCCAAAAACGATTGCAAACACGACTAGAATGCAAAACACAACGTCGACAGATCCTTTTTCGCCATGTTCGTTAGCCTTTGTGGTTGTTGAGCCATTGGTGGTGATATTACCACTCGTTATGTTATCGATTTCACTGTAGTTCTGTTGTGTGCTAGTTTTGTTTGCAACTCTCGATGTGGTTGTTGAAGAAACGCTTTGAACTGTTGTGTTTGCGCGGACAACAATGAACAAACACAAAACGATAAACGACCGCATGCTTGGCTTAGAACATTACGAATGGCAAGATTCGTTTATATGAGTGTGTTTTATATTTATTTTAGTTCCTTTGTTTTTTTTATAACGTTATACACAAATCCTATAAGTCCAAGAACGATTGCAAACACGGCTAGAATGCAAAACACAACTTCGATTATAACAAGGACAGATCCTGTTTCGCTATTTTCGTTAGCCTTTGTGGTTGTTGAGCCATTATTTGTGATATTACCACTCGTTATGTTATGGATTTCACTGTAGTTTTGTTGTGTGCTAGTTTCGTTTGCAACTATCGATGTGCCAAGATCGCTATTTTCTTCAACCTTTGAGGTTGTTGAACCATCGCTAAGGGCATTGACAACTGATGTGTTATGTTTTTTACTTAATGTTTTAGTGGTATTTTCGTGTGCAACTCTCGGTGATGCTTGCGTGCTTTTTTTGTTAACCTTTGTGGTTGTCGAACCATTGTTGGGGATAAAAGCAAGCGTTGAGTTTTCCATTTCGCTGTTTGTGTGTGTGTCAATTTCGTTTGAAACTGTCGATGTAACGAAATTATTATCGCTACTGCGTTTTTCGATGTCTGCAACATGATTAGATATATTGTCTGGTACCAAGAATCGCCATAGAGAATCAGTAGCTAGCATCCTACCTATATTCGGGGTCAAAATCAAAAAGAGTTTGCCTTTGATTTGGAAACAAAACCTGTCCCTGTGATTATCAATTGTCAAATAATTGTCTTTCACGCCCAAATTTTGATTTATGACTTTTCGTATGGCCTCGAGAATATCATATTGCGTTGTGTACATTCTCTCAGGAATATATACAATTTTGCGTAACTTGTCTAGCGCATCATCATAGGAAACGATCGAGAATGCACCATTGTATATACCCAGATCGCGCTCTGGCGATTTCTTGAAGCAGTTATCGTTACAGCTACATAGAGACACAAACAAGACAAATAGTATGAAGCGCAACATAGCTGGTTTTTATTTCATTCATCTAACAAAACACATGTAATAGCTATATAACAAAAAATTTGCACACAACAGACTACAACACAAAATCTGCAGGAATGTACAAAACGAGGCCGTTTGTCAGCAATTCCTTCGACACACAAAATGCGACAAAGTTCGGTGGGATGTGAATGTTGGGAATGCATGTTCTAACCGCTTGAGAGAGCATATCTTCGTGTTCTTCGTTTTGACACTGATTGATGAAGTAAACTTTACATGGGTCTTCTTCAGGTAACATTTCGCTAACGGGCATTGGGGCTTCTTGTACCTCTTGTTCTGGGATAAACGTTTCCGCAATTTCTTCTTTCACGATTGACAAATCGACCGGCATACTGATTATCTCATTTTGCTCCGAACATGCCTTCACATCAGAACAAGGCATTTCATTTGTTTTGCAAATTTTGCAAAGCATCTTTTTGGGGAGACTGGACTGATCCTTTGAATGTTCAGCAAATTTGCGTTTGCGATTAGGAATAGCATTGACTAATCTACCTTTTCCCCCATCGATCAGCTCCGTTTCAATGTGAAGACTGTTGATGTGCTTGCGGTACAAAGGATGCATCACAAACAAAACCTCTAACGCCTGACACAAATTTGTATTTGGATATCCATATTTTGGTTGCAGTGAGTATACGTTAGCATTCATCTCTCTCATTTCGATGCCAGTTTGCAACGCTTCGTATATTTCACCACAGCTTCTCACAATTTTCAGACCTATTGTGAGCTCTTTCTGTGTACTGACAAGCTGAAAGTTTTTACTCGGTAGCACTCCTTTTTTCACCAATATTTCCACGATATCATTTTCCGAACAATCGAGTAATGTCATGACTGCTCGAAAGTAGGTGTTCAGCTTCAATCGTATCTGTGTCCTTTCCAAAGATAGGCAAGTGGATTTCACCGAATAGACTTTGCTAAACTCCTCGATTCCGTGCAACTCCAACACTGGTATTATGCATATCGGCAGTCTGTAGTTTAACGTGGGATTCGACTGCATGTATCTACCCTTCTTTATGCGCTCGGTTAGAGTTGCGAAATGTTCTGGTACTAATGTTTTCAATATTTTGAAGTAGCACATATCAATCTTTTCATCGGCAACAGAAAACATCAAGTCAACATATCGTTCAAACGCAGCTAGTGTCGGTTCATCGAGAAACACATGGTCCAGCGTTGGCTTGTAGTTCAAGTAGTCATACGGACTGTTCGTTATCGACGTAAAACGCAGTCCCTCGACATCTGTGAAAGGACATGTAACGCTAAACATGTACTTCTTCTGGTGACCATTCGCATTGAAATTTCTTTTCTCGCGAATGAATTTTTCGCACAATGTTTGGACGAACATGTTGTCGCTTCGGTTGTCAGATTGTAAATGAGACACATTGAATAAGTTGCATGGCTTTATATACAACCCGTCATGTTACAAAGTTAGTGTTATAAGCTTGAAAAAGTAGGTTTTGAAAACAGATATGGCTCGTTGCATCGAACGGAAAGGCGAAAGCAAATTGCATGCACTCATCAAATCAAACCAACCCGAGTTGTTAGCAACACACATAAATCAAAACTTTGATTTTGATTCATCGTGTTACATTGTTATCAACGAAAAACATGTTTTGCCTGTTGATTTCACACAACAAGATTTAGAACAAGTTGTCATTCATAGATCAAAATCTGAATTCATACAGTTTGTGAAGCTCAGGTTCAGCGATTCTAAAAGCAATGGGTTTGATTTTCTGCTGTGCGAACAAACCGATTACGAAGATAACTACGGCAATGAGGTTCATCAGTGTCACCTTTATTTTTCAAGAACATGTACCAAAGATATGGCAGCTACGAGCTATTACTTGACACAAGCCTTAAGTATGATTGGAGTACTAACATTTTCAAAGATAACGCATGACAAACTGGCTTCGTGTCTAATCAAACGTTATGGTCAAACACTCGTACCCAAATGCACTACTGATTTTTGGAACAAACAACTTGACTCATTTCGCATGAGAAGCATTCTTGAGGTCTCGCAGCAAGATGACTCAGCGACACTTCGTGAGGAAATTGAGCGTTTGATGCAATCAAAGTACAACTTCGTTTCTTGTGAATACAATACGGCCAACAAAAACCTAAATATTCTGTATACTGAAACAAGTAACAACAGCTTTGGGTTAGTGGTTGTCAAAGAGTCGCTGCAAATAAAAGGCGCTACATGACTGGTAGATCAAATCATTCTTGATCTAACCTTCAAAGCGATAACATGTCTGTGCCAGCAACTACATTCCGGGTTCCAAAAACTGAGGACTGGGATATGGAGATTAGGCTGTCTGAGATAAAAAGTATGTTGTTAAGAATTTCATATGTTAGTGTTGGAGGTTTGATTGTAAACGTTGAATGCTGTAACTAACTTTTGCTTGTTCTGTTTCAGAAACCGTCACTCCAAAAACTGAGGACTGGGATGCCGAAATTGCGGTGGCGAAACGTCCTCCATTCTTTCTCAGCGTGGGCAAAATAACACAGCGACGTATAAACCGAATGCACCGATGCTGGACCTGTCACTGCGTGCCTGTCAATTGTCGATGTGCAAAATATTGAATAAACTTGTTGAAACGTTAACATGTGTTTGTTTGTTTGGTAGAAAATGTTATATAGGTAGTAACTTGAAAATTGATTCTATACACCTAAACAATGCTAGCCGTTGAACTCAAAGATTTGGGATTTTTTCGACATATGTTGCGTTTGAATATTGAAAAGTGGAACAAAGCTGTCGAAATGTACATCATGGATCTCTATCCAGATGTGAAGTTTACATTTTCGACGCGAGATCAATGTTGGAAAGCGACAGATACGGAAATTGTGTACTATGTCGATATTGAGGTTATTCTGATCAATCCGAAATATGATTTGTGCTGGACACACCAAGATCCCACAAAACGACTTCAAACCATTAATGGGATTTTGTTGAGCTCAAAAGCCAAGAGAACAAAACTCGTAACGTTTGACCAAGAGTATTTTTGAGACAAAAAATGTATAAAGATGTTGAAATAACCAATTGCATGTGTAATATAATATCATATCATATCATGGATGATACCGACGCTTTTTGCACGAATGAAACAAGTATGTACATGGAAAACTATATCGATAGACTGAAAACGTTTGAGTATTGGTCTCCCCAAATACAACCAAACAAATACCAGCTTGCTTCTTGCGGGTTGTACTACTTGGGACAACACGATCGTTGCAAATGTTTTCGTTGTGGCATTGTGTTGTATCATTGGAAATCTACAGACGATGCGTTCTTGGAACACCATAAACATTCACCGAATTGCCAGTTTTTGCGAATGGTGGGTCCAGGAACAAGACTGTTGATAAACACATGAGTATGTTTTGTATAATTGTGTTGTTAATAAATATCATGAACCGTTCAATTCGTTTTGTTCTTATTCTTGTAGTAACATATACTTATTCATGCAACTACCAAACGCAAAGTTGAAAAACAAGTACTATTGTGTGCACGAATGTTTGATTTCGCTATTGCGTTAGTTATTGATATAACCCAGTGTCGTATGTTTTCTCAAACTATATTATCCAACTCTAATCAAAGCAAATACAAACAACTATGTATATGTAGTTTCAAACGATTTTATTCTGCAACAATCAATATTTCAAACATTCAATCTTTCGCAACAACAACGTACAACAGTTTACATAGTCCACTAGATCAGCCCACATAGTCCGCTCGATCACAGATGCAAAAGCCTCACTCCTCTGTTTTGGCCGTAACCCTGAATTTCGCCACACCATTCGCAGCGATCGTCGATCCGCGTACATGACACACAGCTGAGGGCCTCGCATCTACGGCAAAAGTTCACCATCGAAAAAAAGTTTTTGCACGTATGACACACAATCACTAACGTAGTGTCGTAAACAGTTGGCAGCATTTCGCCCATGCTCTTAATCCATCTGTTACAAGCTGCTTTGTTGTTTCCAGCTGACGACTCATTCTCACGATGCTTATTCTGCCTCTCTAACCATGCCTGGAAACTGCCACTTTTCTCCACACTTGACATCCATTGCTCGCAAGCTTTTCTGTTACTCATTATGCGTGTTGTTCGTTCAGTTTCAAAAATCGAAATGATTCAAACACGATCAATTCGCCCTTTTATAGTATGCCGTTATTCAACTCAGCAGCATAAAAACTCGAAATGCATGTCCCTTCCCCAAAACATGAAATTTCACAAAGTCGACAATCGCCCCAATTATATGTAAACAAAGTGTTTTATGTTTTCATCGACGAGTATTTTTATCAACAAGCCGAATTTTGCGGAATATGCGGTGTCATTAGTTCTAGAAAAGATAGTTTTACTTCCTGCTTGACAAAAAGTTTGTAGTTTACTTTGCTTTTTGGAAAAATACAACGTTCAAAGATATGAGTTTCATCCGAACCTTCCGAAAAATGGGTGTTGTTCTATGTACAGTATCGATACATGTATGTGAGGCATTTTCAGGCTTTCTTTCTTGGATTGAGAGTTCAAGAAACGATGAATTCTGTCAAAACATGATTACGATTACAAGTAAGTACCACCAAAATATATTTTTTTGTTTCATGATAGACAAAACCGTGTATTGTTGAAATGTCAACACATCTCAAATGTAAACAAAGAAAAATGAAGTACATGATAAATCATATTGTGTGGATTTTTGTACCAAAGTTAAATGCTCTTAACAAAAGGCGTTTTGCAATTCAGATTATTGTGACCACTTCTGTTTTGTGTTTAAGAAGGCAGTTTGGAACTTGATATGTGTTGTTTTGTTTTTTATCTGCATCAGACCTTTTTGACTGTAGGTTATTTGTAAACATCAAACTCTGCCATACAAAGTTGATTTCTACAATGAATGAACACTTAGTATATACTTTTTACCGAGTGCTGCTAACACCGTGACTGAATATTTCATCTCATGTCATAGGTTGAACAATTTCTAACCAGAATTTACATTTCAATATGACTTTTTATATATGTATTAATGAAAACATTCACTGATATATCAGAATATTCTAGGTTTACTTTTCATATTTTAGACATAGAATGCACAATTGCCCATGTTAAAGTCTTATTCGCAAGCACATTTTATGTCCTAAACTCCAAAAAATCTATATACACAACAAAATACAAATTCTGCTTTTTGCCAACATGTGAATTTTTAGTCACAACAATCTTTCATTCAAGTTTACACAAATATGTGTATCAACAGCAAACCCCATAGGAAGTTTGTCTTGGTTAGAGTACCTATAGTATAGATATTTAAATATCAAGAAGCAAACCCTTCATAACAGGTTATGGTGTACAAAGTTCAAAAAAAAGTATTAACACAAAAAATGGAAAATTTGCATGTGTATCAGTACAGAAACTGTATTGCACACAAATACTTTATCATGTTGACTTGACAGTGTAGAATATTTCATCTTGAATCAGAATTTGAAATTGTGATACACTGTATGAATTACAAAAGAACATGTGTTCACTTTCTTTTCAAACATTTTTCTCTCTACAAAAAAACTAACTGCATATGTTATTCTGTTTCAGGTCTTTTTTCTGATCAGTTCCCATGTAAGGTATATTTTAGAATTTTGATATAAATCCCACATAACCGGCTATGGTTGAGAATGATGCAAAAAAGGTATTTACACAAAAAGTGGAAACTTTTGCTATTTTGCAGGCATGAGAATGTCTGTTTACCAGATTTCATTCAAATACATTTTACAGTGTGTGTGAGCTAGCAAGCACAACCACAAGCCAATTCTTGGTTCAGATTCATAAGCATCTGCATTCTTGTTTCAGTGCAAATATGTGTGAAGGTAATTATGGGTATGAGCTAGCAAGCACATCCACAAGCCATGTTTTGGTTCAGATTTGTTTTATTGAGGTCCATAAGAGAATATTTGAACATTTTGATACATGGCTCTCATAACTGGTCTCATTCAAATGCTTAGAAAAAAAGTATATAAATGCTTTTTAGAAAAATATGGTTTTTTGTCAGCACATTTATGTCTGGCCACAAAACTCATTGTGTGTGTTATGTGTGAAGTGATGTTCAGTTCATATTCTCAGAGTGGTTCAAGGAAGAACGCCTTCTCTTGCAGAAGGAGATCTAGGTTCAAGTCCTAGCTCTGATATGATTTGAGAAATCACTGAATGCAATTTACAGTGTCTGCTTGAGCTAGCAAGCACAACCACAAGTCAATTTTTTGTGCAGATTTGTTTTAGTCGTCTATATGATTAAGAATACAATAATTTTGATACTCGGCTCTCATAACTGGTCTCATTCAAATGCTTAGAAAAAAAGTATATAAATGCTTTTTAGAAAAATATGGTTTTTTGTCAGCACATTCATGTCTGTCCACAAAACTTATTGTGTGTGTTATGTGTGAAGTGATGTTCAGTTCATATTCTCAGAGTGGTTCAATGAAGAACGCCTTCTTTCGCAGAAGGAAATCTAGGTTCAAGTCCTAGCTCTGATATGATTTGAGAAATCACTGAATGCAATTTACAGTGTCTGCTTGAGCTAGCAAGCACAACCACAAGTCAATTTTTTGTGCAGATTTGTTTTAGTCGTCTATATGATTAAGAATACAATAATTTTGATACTCGGCTTACATAACTGGTCTGGTACAAAAAGAGATTGCCATTCCGAGCGCATATTACAGTGTGTGTGTGACCTTGCAAGCACAACCACAAGCCAATTTTTTGTTCAGATTTGTTTTATTTGTCTATATGAATAAGAAGATGAGAATTTTCATACTCGGCTTACATAACTGGTCTGGTACAAAAAGAGATTGCCATTCCGAGCGCATATTACAGTGTGTGTGTGACCTTGCAAGCACAACCACAAGCCAATTTTTTGTTCAGATTTGTTTTATTTGTCTATATGAATAAGAAGATGAGAATTTTCATACTCGGCTTACATAACTGGTCTGGTACAAAAAGAGATTGCCATTCCGAGCGCATATTACAGTGTGTGTGTGACCTTGCAAGCACAACCACAAGCCAATTTTTTGTTCAGATTTGTTTTATTTGTCTATATGAATAAGAAGATGAGAATTTTCATACTCGGCTTACATAACTGGTTTGGTTCAAAAAGAGATTGCCATTCCGAGAGCCTATTACTGCTAGCAAGCACAACCTTCTACTTGTCTGATTGTGTGAAATGGCAGTTTTCAGTATTTTCAGATTCTTTCACTCACAACTCTATGTATAATCATATAACACAAAAACACAAATGTAAGGTTTAACATAGATTTTATTGATAAATTGCTAGCCAAACATGAAATAACCTGGTCCAAAACAACCAGTGTGACAATCATATGGTATTTTGCATTTCAAACAAACAATTTGTTCACCAGTGTTAGCACTTACAAATTCCATGTACTTTGGAAAGCAATTTAGACAACAAAACCCGTGCCCACACTTCTTGCTGAACACTCTAGGTGGATTGCTTTCAAGTTTGCATAGTCTGCAGTAGTCGATTTTGCTGCTGCTTTTTAGATGGTTTGAAATAATCAAATCAATTGCATTGGAAATGTTTGTAGCTGCAGTTGTTACGCACGATGTTAACCTCGGCTCATCAATTGGTACAGATTTAACGTACCTTAGCGCCTTATTGAGACTGTCGATTTTTATCTGAGCTTTGCCGTGCGACGATTTTAGTATCTCTTGTTTTTTTAAATACTCTTCGAAAAAGTCTTCATGCTTCTTTTCAGTTGAAATAGCGTCCTGTTTTGCGTTTCGTTTTGGTTTTTTGACAGTTTGACCGTCAGAATTAGCAATAGCTTTTCGTTTATTCGATGTCGTTGTACTAGTTGAACCTGTTGAGTCGTTGGAACATTGCTGTGATGGCTGAGCCATGAAATTAGCTGCTGCATCGTTTTCTCGCGAACGATATTCTGTTTTAATTTCTTCGTCAGTCATTGTGAGAAGTGAGTACAAAATTGGATGCTTTCGTATCATCTCACTGGGTGTTGAATGCAATGGATGAGTTTCATCATCTACACGAACACCAGCATTGGTAAGCTGTTTGGAGAGCGCCATGTCGCTTTGAAATCTCAAGGAAGAATGATTGTGTTGTGTCAAAAACTAGCTATTTATACCCGTGACCTTAATTTTCCTTTTTTAAGGCCAATATGAGCCTGAAGTCGTGTAAGCATAAAACATTCATTTCAAGCATGTAAAACAAAACACAGATTAGATGTTTAATATGATTTATTCATACTATGTATCAACCAATAATGCCATAGCGTGAGCCAACTTGATATGTGGCGTTTTCATCGTACTGATGTTTGCATTTCAAACAAATAAGTCGCCCAGAATTTTTGTTGTAGACGTATTCCAAATACTTCACTATGCACTTCATACAGCAAAACCCGTGTCCGCACGTCTTGCTTATAACTGTTGGTGGATTGTCTTCATTTTTGCATATTCGGCACGAGTCAACATCGCCACTGTTTTGTAGTTCACTTGAGATGCTTTCTATAGCAAGCGCAATGTTTGAAGATGCCTTTGACAGAAAAGAGCAAACCGTTGGCTCATCGCTTTCTTTGGATTGTACATATTGTAACGATTTTTCAATAAACGCGATCCTAGTACGAGCATCAGCGTGCAACGATTTTATTTCTTTTTGTTTCTTGAGATACTGCTCTACAAAGTCAGTCTGCTTATTGCCAGTTGAAATTGGGTCTTGTTTTGAAGTTCGCGAACCTTTAGGTTTTTTGACAGTCTGACAGTTATTATTGGCAATAGCTTTGCGTTTATTCGAATTCTTTTTACTAGTCGAACCTGACGAGTCGTTAGAATTGTTCTGTACAAGCTGCGTTAAAAAATCAACAGCTTCTTCGTCTTCTCGGGATTGAAACTGATTGCCAGCTTCTGCGTCTGTCATTTTAAGAAGAGAGTGCACATTTTGACAAGTTTGGTCGAGCTCACTTGGGGTGAGATATAACGGATGACTTTCATCATTTAAACAAAAACCAACACCAGCAAGTTGTTTTGACACCATTTCGCTTCGTTACTCAAATGAGAATGATTGCGTTTGTCAAAAGACTGGATTTATATAGTACAAGTTTGTGTTATAATATTTTTTTTATTTCGCTGCACATTTCGAAACATGTTGATACTACTAGATGTTATATTACACAATGACTCATATTAAGCATTCGATCCATTGCAATTCGATACGAAATTGTTCGTAAGCTCAACGTTATTCCACTATACAATCAAACTATATCTAACCTGCTCGACTAACAACATACACATCATATGCATTTAAACATTTTATTTTACAACAAACATCAAACATATGAAAACAGTCAAACAGTTAATCCGTGAAAAGCATTCGCACCCAGCCAGTAACGTCAGCTCGACACATAGCGCAGTCTCCATCAAACATCATCAGGCAGCAGTTTTCACAAAAAGTGTGCCCACACCTTGTCAAGGTACTGTTTTTTTCCTCATCGTAGCATATGGTACACGTTTTCAATGCTCGAATAGCCTCTTCTTTTTCTTCTTGAAGTTTTGTTCTAAGCGAATTCAAAGCCTGCTCTTTCTCAAATTGGAGCTGCGATATTATCCTATCGGTTTCGAGTTCATGTTGCTCTTTTAGCGCGCGTTCGCGTTTAGACCACTCATCCTCGAAGAAACGCTCTTGATCATCAACCAAATGTTCGCTCGCTTCTCGCTGATAAGATGAAGCCTTTTGAATACACGATACCATTTTCTTGCAGACATCGCGACCTTCTTTAGACATAGCGAAGTCGCTGCTGTTAACGAACGCTGTAACCTGACTTCCAAGTCTGTTCAGTTGATAGCCGAACGACTTTAGATCAATTGACGCCGATTGTTCTGGTCGAGTGTATGGCTTTGTAGCATGTCGCTTGCCCTTGCCAGTCGTTTCGCTACTACCACTAGCAGCGTCTGTGTCCTCGAACTTTGGCAGTCGGTTTGCGTATTTCGGCATGATTTCGAGTCAATGTTCTCTCTTGGAGTCTCAAATCAAGAATGATGACAATAGCTGTCCGTGTCGCTTTATATACCCAACGGGCTGGTGCGTTTTCAGTATATAGACAAAGCATAGCGCTTACATACCAAAGTCCTTGATAAAGATGAATAGCAAATTTCTTACGCGTGGTAAGTGTAGACATTCATATCTGAGAAAAGCGATGAACAAAGTGGCATGTCTGAGAGATTTTGATCAAACGTACGTTAGCGAGTTAGGTCTTTACCTAAGAAAGACATTTCCCACATTACGCGACGACTGTAAATTGTACATTAAGCACGAAGTAACTATTCAAAATAGACGACCCGATTTCGTTATTCATGTACCAAATGTTGCGCTCATACTGTTAGAATACAAAACGTCGAATGTTACAACAAAAGTACGCAGAGAATATCTAACTCAAGTACTCGATACGTATCACAAGTTTCGACAAAGCTTATGCGTTAGTGAAAATTCCAGCCATATACGTTTACTTAGCATTTTGCTCATTCGCAATTCTTCATCTCGACAAAATAAAATTGTGTGTGTGAAAAATGAGTTAATACCTAACAGCTGTTATTTGATATGAACTTGTATGAATATTTTTGCGAAATGTACTATGATCAATTTTTAAACGCAACAGTGCAGTGGAGTATTTTTCAAATCACAATATCTCGCTAGTACAACTTTTTGCTGTAATAATTTCACAACGCTAAAATTTCCAATCCAATACTTCATCAAATATCTACCAGCATCGCACGAGAAATTACACCCAGTACAGCGAGGTCATCAAGTGCAAATAATATCGAACGTCATTTCACAGTAAAGTACACAGATAGATGAGTATTCGCGAGAAAGTTTAAATGTAAATTTATCAAAAACCACTGCAGATATTGGGATCAAATTTTGACTATGATATTCAACTTAGAGAGCCTCACATCGATTATTCCGAACGTTTTATTCTTTTGTTGATGCTTTTTTGACAAACATACTAGTTTTTGATCGAAAATAAAGCCTTTATGAAGAAATCTTTTTGCCTTTTCGTTTTGCGATACATTGTTCAAAATGTGTACCGTCAAATATGAAGTTTTTGTGAGGATTTAATAATCACACATTGAAACGCCGATTTATCAGCAGAAAACTGAACTCAACTCTGATATTGTTTTTCTTAACATGGAGGTTAAATTCATAAAATGCAGTACGTCGTTTCGCTGTAAGTAAACAACCTTGGTGCAATATCGTACAACGACGTTTAAGTCGATTTTTTATGAAACCACTCCAGATATCAATATGAAATTTTCAGTACATTAAACAGATGGCTATATGCTTCAAATAAGTACTGATTGGTTTGTTCTGAAATATATGTTTCTATGTTAAATATCTGTCCGAAATCTTGTGTATGAAGAAAACTTTTTTGCCTTTTCGTTTTCATAAACAAAATATGTACCGCTGAATAGGGAATTGTTTTCTGAAGAATTTGGTGTATATCACTTTGTATGTATGTGAAACATTTCGATTGAACACGAGTTAAACGCAACATTGATATTTTTCTTTAAATCGCATCGCGCAAAAATTCATTACATGTAGTACGTCATTTCGCTTTATGTAAACAACCTTGAGTAAAATATCGTACACCGAGGTTTAAGTCAAATTTCTCCGGAACTGTTCAAGTCATCACTATCAAATTTAAAGTACAATGCCCAGCTTATTGTTCGCTACAACTTTTCTATTGTTATTTTTGTTCCAACATACATACTTATGTGATAAAAATCACTTTGAAAACGTTCGCAACAAGAAAACTTTTTCATTGCGGTGATTTGTGAAACACAACTTATATCATCTTATAGAAAATTTCATTCCGAATATTTTGATATGACATGCGTGTATGTTTATTGTATCGCTTGATCAAGACTAGCCGAAAACCATTTTGCCTGTAATCATGAATTGACTTTTTAAGCACACATGTACTGTAGCTCGAACGTCATTTCTACTGTGTATGCATGTAAACAACCTTGGGTACAATATCTTACAATGCGGTTTAAGTCACTTTTCTTTGAAACCACTAATAATATCCTGATGAAATTTTCACCATAATATGTAATCCTATGATAGCTACAATTTTTGTCTCGCCTATATTGTTCTCACACGACTCATTGCATAAGATATTCAACATTAAAAAATTCGCTAACAAGAAAACTTTTTCGTGTTAAGAGCATTTATCTTCATTTTGGTATTAGCTTGTAGGACATTCGATTCCACGCATTTTGATGTATTCCACTTAATCGTATGTCTAAACAAACAAAAAATACAGCGATATAACGATTTTGTACTAAACGCATTTCTGTCTTTAACTTGAGATTTTTACAACGTCATTCATATGCATGTAAACAAGCGAGGGAAAAGAGTTTAAGTTGCATCGGTTTAAGTCACTTTTCTTTGAAACCACTAATAATATCCTGATGAAATTTTCACCATAATATGTAATCCTATGATAGCTACAATTTTTGTTTCGCCTATATTGTTCTCACACGACTCATTGTGTCAGATATACTACTTTGCAAAACTCGCTAACAAGAAAACTTTTTTGCGTTAAGAGCATTCATCTTTAGTTTGGTATGATTCTGTTGGAAATTCAATTCCACGCATTTTGATGTATAACACTTAACTATATATCATAACACAACAATAAAACAGTCCGATAACGATTTCGTACAAAACGCATTTCTGTCTTTAACTTTAGATTTTTTACAACGTCATTGCATTTCTATCAATGTAAACAAGCGAGGGAAAAGTTTCAGTTACATCGGTTTAACTCAATTCTTTCGCAAACGTCTCATGATATTTAAATGATTTTTTCACCACAGTATTGTATCATATGATAGCTTCATTTTTTGTTTCGCCTATATTGTTCTCACATAACTCATTGCATAAGATATTCAACATTAAAAAATTCGCTAACAAGAAAACTTTTTCGTGTTAAGAGCATTTATCTTCATTTTGGTATTAGCTTGTAGGACATTCGATTCCACGCATTTTGATGTATTACACTTTACTGTAATTCTAAACACAACAAAAATACAGTGCGATAACGATTTCGTACTAAACGCATTTCTGTCTTTAACTTTAGATTTTTACAACGTCGTCTTTTATCCATGTAAACAAACAAAACAAGATGTTAAGTTACATCGGTTTAACTCAATTTGCTCGAAAACGTCTCATGATATTAAGATGAAATTTTCACCATAATATTCTATCATATGATAGCTACATTTTTTGTTTCGCCTATATTGTTCTCACACGACTCATTGTGTCAGATATTCTACTTTGCAAAACTCGCTAACAAGAAAACTTTTTTGCGTTAAGAGCATTCATCTTTAGTTTGGTATGATTCTGTTGGAAATTCAATTCCACGCATTTTGATGTATAACACTTAACTATATATCATAACACAACAATAAAACAGTCCGATAACGATTTCGTACAAAACGCATTTCTGTCTAACTTAAGATTTTTACAACGTCATTGCATTTCTATGCATGTAAACAAGCGAGGGAAAAGTTTCAGTTACATCGGTTTAACTCAATTCTTTCGAGAACGCCTCATGATATTCAGATGAAATTTTCACCACAATATTTAACCGCATGATAGCTACAATTTTTGTTTCACCTATATTGTTTTCACACGACTTATTGTATCAGATATTCAACTTTGCAAAATTCGCTAACAAGAAAACTTTTTTGTGTAATGAGCATTTATCGTTATTTTGGTACTAGCTTGTAGGAAATTCGATTCCACGCATTTTTATATATTACACTTTACCGTATGTTTAGACACAACAAAAATACAGTGCGATAACGATTTCGTACTAAACGCATTTCTGTCTTTAACTTTACATTTTGACTCAACGTCGAAAACTCTCTGCGAATAGAACAGTGATTTCGTACAAAGTTTAACTTCGCGTTTCTTCCCAACCATTTGACCGATCAACATAACATTTTCGCATTAATATGAAACGTGTTAATAGCAACAAGTTTTGTGGGGATCATTTTTTGTTAACATATTCGCATATAGAAGAAATTCTTAGTTTTTCGCATGAAAATCACTTCGCTGACAAGAAAAAAAATTCCCATTTATGACAAGTACATAGCAATTGATACCATTCGATAAGGAATTCTGTTCTGCACATTTTGATGTATGATACTCCACAATAGGTCTAATTACAAGAATACTGCTGAGAGAAAACGCATTCGTGCTTATAGAAATTTTGAACTTTAAAGTATCGAGTTAAACCGAACGTCGTTAGATAGCGAATAGTTGATAAAACTGTGTTTGTATCGAAGCGGTTTATTTTAACTGTCACAATAACGCGTGAACGCATTTCGATGAAATTTTCACAATCATAACCAGCAAATAAACAGGAACAATAAGAGTTTAAATATTTTGCAAGTAGATAAGTGGATATATGTCAAAATTTCTGTTTATTGGTAAAACTTGGGTTGATATGAAGAAAAGATTTTCATTTCGCAATATGATACAGTAATATTTGCATCATGCGATGGGGAATTTATTTCTGTGCATTTTGGTGTAACATACTTGATGTTTTTGTAAAACGCTGCAGTTATACGGGCAGAAAACCATATCACAACAAACACACATTTCATGAATCGTAATTTTGACCCTTCGTTGTCAGTGCAAATCGACGACGTCATTTCAATGAAACTCATCTTTCAACTTAAAGGGGTGTTTACATATCGACGATAGAAAATTGTGTTTCTTTGACAGTGGTTTAAGTGCAATATCTATAGAACCAGTTGTCCAAATTCCATAAAATTTTCACCAGATGAACCGAAATTTCGATGCGCTCATACTGGTACTATTTGTGTATACAAAATCGAACGCGCGAGTTATGAAATTTTGATTTTAACGCAAATTTTCTCGATATTTCAAATTTTCAAGAACAATTGTACACATAACCATACTATTTGTATATCATTGTGTAGGCGCCAGTGTGCTGAACATTTTGATATATGTGGTTTGATATTTATTTTCTATATCTTCGTTGTACTAGTACAAATCACAAAACACAGTTGAAAAAATCACAGCGCGATAGTTGCTCTTTAATAAAGTTAGTGCGAAATCATATCGAGCTGCTTTCGTCAGTCGAACGTCATGAAAACATTTGAGTTCTCGGAATTGAAAATAAATATTGAATTGTTCAGGCTATGTAGAAAACTAAATGGGTATACGGGAATATTTTGTGCTGATGTTAAATGTTCAGTAATAAATATTTTGATGGATTACTCACATATTTGATATGATCTAGGATTATTTCAGAATGATAGGTTAGTAAATCTATGTTTGACTAGTTTTTTTTTATATACTCGCATTTTGTAGTTTTTACATTTACTCTAAAAATCTGCGTTGGGTACGCCTCATAACAAGATTTGAGACCTAAAGACCATGGATTTGCTTTAACTCGAAGGAAATACTGGATGGATTGTACGGACTCATGCTTATCAATTTTTATGCCCATTCAAGCTGTGAGTGTGAATATTTCGGCTTGTATGGTCATGAAAAAATATCATCACAAAGTCAATATTTGTAGGATTTTTGCATGGTAAGTATGATTTTTAGATTTGTCATCAAATACACATTCGATCGTAACTCAAATCATGAAGAATAAACATTTTCCATGTGCTTTTCTGTCATTCTTCGTTTGGTCGTTGAAGGGTTCGGACGTGTTTTTCGAAGCTCTCGACGTCGTGACCTAATTATAATTTGAACTGCGCGGGTAAAGAACGCTCATTTGCGGCTTGGACATTGACCAATACGGACGTGTTTTTAAAGCGCTCTGAAAAAAGTTTTGACTTTTAAATTTTTTTTACTACGACAGAATCTTAGTTGACTGATGGTCTTTGACAAAGACAGACTTGTTTTTGTGAGCTCTGAACAAAATTTGACTTTGAAATATTTTTACGATTAAAAAGTTTCAGTTGACTTTTGAACGTTGACGAAGACGGACGTACTTTCGTGAGCTCTGACTATTGATGAAAAGTTTTCGCGTTATAGAATAGCGACTTGGTACTCAGGTTGTTGAATGACTGGATGACTGAAGTGTTAGGTTATTGTTATGAGATAACAACTTGACTTTGACTTGAGTTGTGAAATGAAATCATACTCTTATGCGATGTTAACTTTTGAACGTTTAGTATTGACTGACAACGAAATTTTGTGAGCGTTATATATGAAATGTTTGACTTACATTAATTTTTTTGAACGACTTGACTTCACTTTAAGTTTTGACATCGGACTGATCGGACGTGTTTTTTTAAGCTCTGACTGTTGTGAATAATTAAATTTATGTTGTGGTGTCAAGCGATTGACTGTCAGTTGAGGTTCAGATGTCGAGCTGTGCGGACGTGTTCATCGAGCTGCTGTCTACAAAAAACGTGAGTACAAATTTTTTTCGTTTTACTGTTTACAAGTTGCGTGATGATGTATGATGGTTGTAATGTGTTGGGTAGAAATTACTCAGTGCTGATACAGTGTCGATATGTTGTGATGAGCGATAATAGTGGATGATGGTGGAACAGAATATTCATTGAGCTATTTTGAGGAAGCGAACATATGATGGAAAAATGTTGCAAAAATATTAAATGCATGTGCTTATATGTACTAAATATGATATTGCTTTACTTGTATTTGCATGCTGTTAACATTTCTATTTTATTCCAGTGGGCTGTGGTGAGTATTGCAGATTTAACTTGTATGTGTGGTTTTTAGTTAACGATGCTTAATGAAAACTGTTATTGTACACTTAGTATGGAATGATGTGAATGATGATATGATGGGTAGAATTAATCAGTGCTTGTGTCTAGAAATGCTGAATGTTTATTGAAAAGGCTAAATGCTAGCCAGTACTAAGAGTTGAGCTACCGTGGGAATGTGAAACGAACTGATGGTGTAATATGATGGTGTATTGACATACTTTTCTTATATGTACTAAATATGATATTGCTTTACTTGTATTTGCATGCTGTTAACATTTCTATTTTGTTCCAGTGTGCTGTGGTGAGTACTGTAGATATTACTTGATTTTTAGTGTCTATGAATGCTGATGTATGATAGCTATAGCATGAGCTCAATGCTAACCAGTATTATGAGTTGATGTATTGTGGTGATGCTAATCGAACTGATGATGTAACATGATGGTGAACACTTACTGAATGCATAAAATTTATTGAATTGCATTTGTTGATATGCACTATAATATGATAAATGTATTGCTTTACATGTATATTTCATGATGTTTAATTTCAGTGGGCTGTGGTGAGTACTGTAGATTGTATTGCCTATGTATAGAATTCAATAAAAGATTATGACTGAAAACTGCTTTTGATTCTTTTTGAACAGTTTTAGGGACTATAAGTCTATAACAAAAATATGTCGGTTGGCGTTCATACAGCAATGTTTTGAGTAGTACAGAAATGTTTCTACGTTTGTGGTCGCCAGTTGTCTGTGATGTGTAAAGTGAAAAATACACGGAGCTTTGAATACAACAAACAGTTACTGTTTTAACACAGATTGTGTGCTATGCATTTTTCGATGTAGATCTTTTTCAGATTTGACATGAAATGTAGACCTGACATTTGAACAGAGCTGGGAAACGAAAAGGTAAGTTTGTTAAATTTCACAATGAACACTTGTGTTTTGACAAAAGAAGAGATAAAGTGAGTTTTGTCATCATCATGGTTTCTTTCAGAGTATAACTCGTGAACAGATGAAAACCTATTTTTTGCTAGATTTTCATGTACTCTTTTTTTGGATGATAAGTATGTCAGTAACTCAAAATCATACGGCTAGTACAGTATGGAACATGAATGCTTTGTTCAGATTTTCAGATGTGTGCTGGCAGTTCAAGTCTGGCAGCTGAAGTGAACAGTCGTGTTTTCTGGAGCTCCAACAATATGCTAGAAGGTAAGTAACTATGTTTGTTTTGCATTGCATGTTTTTATATGTTTCAGACTTTCAAGCAGAGATGTCATGCTGACTGGAGTTGAGCACAGGGCAGTGACAAAGTGAAAGGTAAGTACTTTTGACTGAATGTTTGTTCTATGCATGTTTTGTTTTAATACATTTCAGGAGTGCTTATCCAGTGATGATATGACAGTTGGAGTGAACAGTGGAGCCAAGCAGTCTTGTTTTTAGAGCTACTCAACAAGCCTTGAAGGTAAGTTTAGAATTTCTCAATGTTAGTGAATTGAAGTACTGTCACTTGCTTTTGGACAGTCGAACAGAACAGACGTGGTTGCGAGAGCTCTCATATCTGTTGTGTTAAACTGTTTTTATGATATGTTATGTTTGTTTGTTTGTTTGTGATGTACTATTTTTCAGATGCTGATGGCAGTGATGGGTTTTCAAGCTGACCTGAACAGAAAAGCACTCATATGGTAAGTACAAAATAGTTGTTATATGGGATGTTTTGTGCATGCTTTTATGTTTCAGGTGTACTTGCTGACAGCGACGAAGACGAATCAAGAAGAGGAACATTGTTGAGAAAGTGATTGGGACTTGCAAACAGGGTAAGTGTAACACTTGTGTTTGTTTAATTTGTAACATGCGTGCTTTGCTCTGTTTCAGATTTCACATGCAGAAATTAAACAGGATTTCAACTGCTGAGACACAATTCATCAAAAGTAAGGTAAGTTTTAATTCATTGATTTGAGTTGTACAATGTGTTCTTTACTTTATTTCAGATTCGAGTCACTGGTTTACACATGGAAGAAGATTTCCACGTCTGTTACTCAACTCTACAGAAGCAAGGTAAGTCGATCAAATTTTTGTTTTCATTGACTGCTGTAATGTGATGTTATGCTATTTTTTATGTGTGCTATGCAGAGATGGAGAATTCAATTTTAAGAAAGATTAACTGCTGCAGATTAGCTCTGCTCTGTGTTGATTTTTGTTCAAAAACGTTTAAAATGTATGTGTGTTTTCAGATGTTTTGTTTCAGTTGATGTCCAGATGGCAAGCAGTACAGACGTGTTTCTTGGAGCTGCCAAACAGTGAGTACAAACGTTTTATATTTTTCAGTTGTTTACTCATAGAAGTCTGTGAAAGATGATAACAAGGGTTGAATCTATCAGCACTTGTGTCTAAAAATGCTGATGTGTGACGGTTTACTGAAAAGGGTAAATGCTAGCCAGTACTTACACTTGAGCAACCGTGGGATGTCGAACTAACTGATGATGTACTATGATGGTGAACACTTACTATGTGTATCAAAATGCTTTTGTTGATATTTACTATAGATGATTTGATATTGGTTAACATTTGTTTGCATGCTGTTAACATTTCTATTTCATTTCAGGGAGCTGTGGTGAGTATTGTAGTATACATTTGTTTCAATAAACCATGATTAATGAAAACTGATTTCGATTCTTTTTTACAGTTTTAGGGATTATCACTCTATAACAACTCTGTCGGTTGGTGTTCGTGAATGTGAGCTTAATGTTTGAGTAGTACAAAAATGTCTTTACTTTTGTGATCGCCAGTTGTCTGTGATTTAAAGTGAAAAATACACAGAGCTATGAAGCATACACTTGTTTCAATATTTTATCAATGATTCATCAATGATAGTGTGCTATGCATGTTTTGATTTAGTTCGTTTCAGGTATGACATGACATGAAGAGTTGACAGTCGAACAGAGCTGAGCAACGCAGAAAGGTAAGTGTGTTTCATTTTAGTATGAACACTTGTATTTTGTTTTTATATGGTATGTTTTGTGCATGCTATGTTTCAGGTGTACTTGTAGTCAGCGACGAAGACGATTCAAGAAGAGGAACATTGCTGAGAAAGTGAATGGGACATGCAAACAGGGTAAGTGTTACAATTGTTGGTTTGATTTTTACCATGCATACTTTGCTTTACTCTGTTTCAGATTTCACATGCAGAAATGGTCTCATAGCAGTGCCAACAGTGAATAAGGATTTCATCTGCTGTGAAACAACTCAACAGAAAGTAGGTAAGCATTGAATGAATGCACTTGAGCTGTACAATTTGATGTGATGCTTTTCTCTGTTTCAGATTCAAGTTCCTGGTGTAGACAGAGAAATGTGTTTGAAGAAGGAATTCTACTACTGTGATTCAACTCTACAGAAGCAAGGTAAGTAGAAACAAAATTTTGGTTTAATTTAACTCATGTGTTTTGCACTGCATGCTATTTTTCAGGTCTCTCATGCAGTGAGGGAAAAGAAGAAGATTTCAAGAAAAAATCACTGCTGCAACTCAGGCCGATAACAAGGTAAGCGTTTACTATATTGTATACAAAATGTTTTTCTGTTTTACTCTGTTTCAGGTTTCAATTGCAGAGATGTTGCAGAGATGATTTGACAGCTTGTGGCAGAAAAGAAATTCAGCATCTGTTTCTCGACTCTAGCCACGAGGTAAGTCAAAACAAATATACTGGTTTGTATGTAATGTTGTTATGCCCTTCTATGTTTCAGACTTACATTGCTGTGACTGTTCCACAGTGGGTCAAAAAAGAGACGAATACAGGTTTCAAGAAGAAAATTGGCTGTTAAAAACCTGCACAAAATATGAGGTAAGTAAACTACTCTTTTGGTTTGTTTTGTGCTTTGTTATGCTTAACTATTTTTCAGATTGGAATGGTGGGTCGTTACAGAGCAGACTTTTGGACTACTGAGAAGTTGAGAAACAGAGAATGATTCAAGATCAGCTAGGTAAGTCTTGATTATTATGCATTGCTAAATGTTTTTTTCATTCCAGTATGGCTGTGGTAAGTACACAAACTTTCTATAATTTAATATTGAACTGTTTTTATGACCTGTATTCTGCATTGTAAAATGTCTGTTTTTCATTTCAGTATCCTGTGGTAAGTACACTAACTTTGTATAATTTCATATTGAAATGTTTTGATGACTTGTATCCTGCTATGCAATGCTTAATATATTTTTCATTTCAGTGTGGCTGTGGTAAGTACAATTGCCTTCTTTAATTTTCATATTGAACTGTTTTGATGATTTGTATACTGCTATGCAATGCTTATTGTTTTTTACATTTCAGTGTGGCTGTGGTAAGTACAATTGCCTTTCATATTGAACTGTTTTGATGACCTGTATTTTGCATTGTAAAATGTGTTTCTTTTTCATTTCAGTATGGCTGTGGTAAGTACACAAACTTTCTTTAATTTTCATATTGAACTGTTTTGATGACTTGTATTCTGCTATACAAAATGTGCTTTTTTCAATTTCAGGTCAGCAATGGTAAGTATAGTGTGTTTTTTTATGTATAATTTTGTATACATATTGTTTTTTTTCATCATAGCATGTATTTTATATTTATGCTTTGTGTAAGTAAAATGTTCATAAATCATTCTTATCTTCAAACTAAAAATGTATTGTGCTATGCAAAATGTCTGTATGATTTCAGTTGCCAGAGGTGAGTACCATTACAGTTGAAAAGTTAGTTTTGTTTAGTTAAAGTTTTGGTTCACAGTTCTGTTTGTTATTTGGCAAAATTTACATGTATGCATTGAGTCTTGATTTCAGCTCGATTGTGGACTGAAGAAGATTGCCCGCAGAGGGATTGGATACAAAATACAAAGTAAGTACTGAGTTTCTTACTAAAAGTTTTGAGTTGTATTCATTGTATGTTAATATGCTATGATTGCTATGAACATGACTTTTGTATTTCAGCGAAGACAACATAGGTAAGTAAAATTGTTATCTGTTTCATGTTTACTGTTACAGTTCAATATTGTGTTTATAAATTGTAAGTTGTACAAACACATTCAAAAGTTTCTAATCATGCTTTCGATTTCATTTCAGCTTTACTGCTAGACGAGTGTTCTCTACTACTTGACGAGTCAGCTTTACTACCAGGCGAGCAGTGACAACAAGGCGCCTTTGTGGAAACAACACAACAAAAAAGTGAGTATTAGTTGAAATTGTTTTACTGTATGTTATACTTAAATGCAAAATTGTGCACATAAATTGTAAGTTGTACAATTACAATGAAAGTTTCTGATCATGCTTTCTATTTCATTTCAGCTGTACTGCTAGACGAGCAGTGACAGAAAGGCGCCTGAACATGCAACACAAAACAAAAAAGTAAGTATCAGTTAAACAGTTGGTAGAGTTGTGTGTTTTTCTTTAGCAGTTTGTGTTTACTATTTTATTTGATACATGGTATATTACACATGCATGTTTTTATCATTTCAGGCTGTTTACTTTCATCGTTTACTGTTTAACACAATTTGCTTTTCTATTTTCAGTGCCAATATACAAACCTTGATGTGAACACCGAGTAGTCAATGCATACGTGTGGCGTACAGCTGCGACAAAACCGTGGGTCCATCGCACCGATAACTCGAACATTGGACCGCGTATGGACATCAGTGCAACTTTGTGAATCCATGTAACTTTGTGAATCCATGTAACATTGCGAATATGTGTCGATCGAAAAATGTGTACATTCTGCACTGAAACGAACTCGGTGTTGCAAGTGGCAAGTGTTGACAGTGTGTATGTTTATGTTTATGTTTTTACATGAAAACTAAAGGAGATTGTTCTCCTACCTTTTTTTTCCTTGTTTTATTGCGCTGGCCAGCAATATTGATGTATGTGTTTGTGTTTAAACTATGCAATACCAAAATCAAACAAAAATAAACATTAACAGTCATTAACTGTGTTTGGGCGGCCGAGGGGTTTAAGACTCCACAAGTGTGAAGCGCACTGATAGCACTTGGGGGTGAACACCTCGGTATTTCGGTGCTAAAATGTTTTCACGGTGCTTATCTTGACGCACTGTTAAGACTACCAACCAGTTAATGATTGCTTCATCTTTAAACAAAAAGTAAGTCTCTACTTTGGCACAAGAGACTCCAAGTACCAAATACCAACAATTAAAAAGCAGACGTTTTTCAAAACTATGATCGCTGAGATTGATAGTCAGATGGAGTCCTGCCCAGTTAGCTGTGTAGCGGTCTAGGGCGGGGTTGCAAGTCAATACGAAATGAGGCGCTATAAAGCAACTCGTCCCCGTTATGACCGTCAATACTTTCGACACTATCTGGGAATCCTTTCAACACCACATTGTTGCGCTGTTGGAAGGGTGGTAGGCACGCATGGTGACATGCCTGTGCTTTGCTATGCGACACCATGGTATTTTCGTACGGTGACACGAAATATCTTAATCTGGCTCTCTCAGAAACGCAGGCACGCGTTGACCGAACCTGACCGATGACCGAGCAATAACATTTCTATTAAGTGCTTCAATGCACAAAGTCTGCTAGGGCTGGGGTGGGAAGGCGACTTCTCTTGTACTCAGACAAGAGGAACGGTCACAAGTCCGTGAAAACGCCGAGTGACACCACTAGCTTTCAATCGTACAAAGCAAAAAACTTTCAAACTTTAGTTTGAGGTGAAATGATAAAAAAACTATATAAACAACTAACCGTTATAAGATATTTGCCATATGGACACAAACTATGCTACTCAATGTTGCGTTGAACATTAATTGCGCCTTACGAACTACTCGTGTTGAAACTAACATTGAGTGACTCGTAAACTTAAAGCAGTTACTCGCTTTTGACTGCATACACATTTTGTACAACGGCTCGTTATTGGTATGACTTGTCTTTCAATGAGACACATTAACACAAACGTTCAACAGTATTTAGGCTTTATATTGCGCTTGTAGAATATACGAACAAAACACACTATATAATCTACAATCGATCGCATAGTTAGCTACTTGAGTTGATATTGACAAGCGCTGGTCAATCATCTTGTTGGTAAGCTTTCGAGTGTACACAGTAGTTTGCAGTTTTGTTTCACACATAATACAAAATATGGATGAAAAAAATCTATATACATAACAGTTTGCGATATTAACTACTTTTGCCTCTTGGCCAAATCTACACTCGATCGCATAGTTTGCTACCTAGGTTGATATTAACAAGCGCTGTTTGAAAAGCAGTATTACTTCAATGCTATGGTTTGGTTGTAAGATAAAATACTAGTATATGATGCATTGATGTAACAGATATGTAGGCACATTCGTATAGTAGAAGAAAATTCTCAGCAGCAGCTGGTCTGCAAACACTACAATGCGATTTTGCAGTTTGATACGAACGTGTTTTGTTCACGTGAAGTTGAAATGAAAATCTGTCGTGTCTGATCAATGAAATATATTTGATAAAATAACACAGTTGAAAGGCAGTAACATATCTAAGGTTGTGCTATGTTACAGCTCCACAAATAGTTATTCGTCTTGCAAGATACTGGAACAGATGTCCACATGTTATTGTATATTATCTGATTTAGGATATTTTGAGAAATTATGCAACAGAACATTTCTGCAAGATGTGAAAAAAATATTTATTTAAATGGGATTTCTGAGGTTTAGCCATCGCCGAAAGGCCAATGTTTCTTCGTTAATGCATGGCAAAAGTAAAGGCTATATTGTTTGCTAGTATGCTAGTCCGTATTGCATATCGCAAGGTGGTAAAGCGGCTCTTTTCATTTCGCTGTGAAAAGAACGGTCACAAGCCCGTACAAACGCTGAGTGACACCTCTTGATCATGTAGCTTGTATGAAACGTGTTTATACAACCACAGTAGTTCAAAGCAGAACGCTTTTCCTTCTTCGAGGGAGAAGAAATCTGGGTGCAAGTCCCGGCTTTGGTTATAACACGAATACTACTCGCTGCTCAATAGCAATATTCATACTCTTACACAGTCAATATAATCTCGGGACCAAATGCCACTAGGCTCGATTTTGAGTTGCTACACTCATGATAAAAATGAACCAACACATTGACATTGAGTACGTGATTAAAATGTACCAGCAATTTTTCGCTAATCGGTATGTAGTAAAACTATTTGACAAATCTACGTTATAACTAGCACAGTTAAAATTTAACGTTTAAGCATTCGCTGATAATAGGCATGCAATAGCAATCCAACGCTGAAATGACTCACACTCCTACGCAATTAATTTTATCGCGGGACCAAATACCCATAGGCTCGATTTCGAGTTGCTAAAAGTTTTTGGATAGTTACAGTGTCAAATATCAATCTCCGTTCACAGTAATTGTGTGTATATATAATCTGACACGAGTTCTCGTTTGACTTTCATACCATTTTTTATTAAACGAGTTCAGAAAAATTGTTAGTAAGCGAGCCTCTGGCGAGCTTACTAACTAATTTCCTGGACGAGTTTAATAAAATATGGTATGGAATGACAACTCGTGTCAGATCGTTTTTATCACATGCTTTTAAACTAAATAAAATACATCTTAATTGACCAAACAAATGCTGATAGATCTAAAAGTTGTTTTTATATCGTGACGTCATTTCATGTTGACAAAGTCATTTCACCAAATGAAAGCAATGCGATTGGTTAGTTTTTTATTCTGTAGCCAATGAAAACGCTTAAAAATGTTGTATTACACATGTGCAATGTGAAAAATACGTAATGTCTCTATTACATTGAAAACAAGGTATAGCATGTGATAAAATATGATTCAAGATATGAAGGTCTATTGCAAGGAAAATCAATAGGACACAAAATAACGAAACAATTTGTCTTTTATTTTACACTAAATTGAAAAACAACAAATAACTGCATGTTTCTACATATTGTAAGCAATTAGCAGTAAATGAAGCAATGTGAAAAATACGTAATGTCTGTATTACATTGAAAGCAAGGTATAGCATGTGATAAAATATAATTCAAAATATGAAGGTCTATTGCAACGAAAATCAACAGGACACAACGAAACAATTTGTTTTTATTTTACGCTAAATTGAAAAACAACAAATAACTGCATGTTTCTACATATTGTAAGCAATTAGCAGTAAATGAATAAAAAAAATAATAAGTAAACAATAAATGTAGACATTATAATCATTTTTAAATAAAATACTGTTAAATACCAACAATGTCTTTGTTGATATGATGAAAACAATAAGGCATTCTTCGTGGGTAAATGCACATATATATATATATATATATATATATATATATATATATATATATATATATATATATATATATATATATATATATATATATACAACACAAACTATTTAATTACTATATTTCCAAAATCATCATGTTATGAAAAGCCGTAAAAGTAATTGGTTATATCACAAGTAATTTTTGGGAACACAGTCTGTGAACAAATACAAACTTTCATGTTAATTTTCATATTGTTAAAATAGAATGGTAAAACATATTGTGTATTCAGTTATTATGTTTTATGTATATCCATTGCTTCAGCTGAACATATAACGCTATGGCATTAATTGCGCCGCTTCCGTCTATACCAAATTCCTTCTACCGTGTACCAGCCGCATAAAGTAGCTAATCGCAGAAATAGCCATGCATTTACCCACGAGGAATGCCTTATAAGTTGACGAATCGCCTGGACCAGTCCACTGCCAGAGCCAGATAATGCGATTATCTTTCGAACACTGATGGGCGATACGGTAACGTCACCGAACCGACTAGGGCATAGATACAACCGCGGAGGCGGTGTCTTACCTACTAAATCTCTAAACATCCTATTTACCCGTTGAAGGGAGTATCTTGACAAAGGGCTTAGTTTTAGAACAATATCAACAATTATACACCAAATCTCACGCGGCAAGATCACATGGCGGTTTTGGTGAACGTGTTTTCGGTTCCTTTTAAACTGTACCATTTCTCTCAATCGCGTAATGTCACTGGTATTGGGCGATCCCAGGTCGCAAGCGTTCAGGTCATCACCGTCAGCGTTCAGGTCATCGCCGCCAGCGCTCAGGTCATAATTGCCAGCGTTCAGGTCATCACCGCCAGCGCTCAGGTCATCACCGCCAGCGCTCAGGTCATCACCGCCAGCGTTCAGGTCATCACCGCCAGCGCTCAGGTCATCACCGCCAGCGTTCAGGTCATCACCGCCAGCGCTCAGTTCATCACCGCCAGCGCTCAGGTCATCACCGCCAGCGTTCAGGTCATCACCGCCAGCGCTCAGGTCATCACCGCCAGCGCTCAGGTAATCACCGCCAGCATTCAGGTCATCACCGCCAGCGCTCAGGTCATCACCGCCAGCGTTCAGGTCATCACCGCCAGCGCTCAGGTCATCACCGCCAGCGTTCAGGTCATCACCGCCAGCGCTCAGGTCATCATCGCCAGCGCTCAGGTCATCACCGCCAGCGCTCAGGTTATCACCGCCAGCGTTAAGGTCATCACCGCCAGCGCTCAGGTTATCACCGCCAGCGCTCAGGTCATCACCGCCGACGTTCAGGTCATCATCGCTCGTAGGTGGATCAGTTTCCCACGTTACTTGTGCTGATTTGTCTACAATTCTTTCTAATGCATGCCTTTTATAACCAAGGGCAACGTAATGCTCACCGGCGCCCTCTGGGTAATGTCCAAGTATTATTAGAGGGTAACGGCTTGACAGACATGAACTCCCATCCGGACTTATCAATGTAGTGGCACTATTCCTAGTCGACACTATTAAAATCTGCATATTATTCAGCTGCGACATCGCTTGCAATGTTATTTGATCACCGTATTCATATTCTGTAGACATCCGCGACAAATTATTTCGTGGTTGCTTAAGTATTGAGGTCCACCAGTTTGCTCCACAAATCCTATTACCAAGTACGGGTGTTTGCCTCAAAAAGGTTACTACTTCTTGTCTAAGCGTTTCTTCCGACCTATGTATTCCATACTGGCGTAGGTGATATGAAACAGCTGCAAACTGACAGTTTCCGTTCCCAATAGGATCCATTACGACGGGCAATCCGAATTCCGATCTCAAGTTTTCAAGCTGAGACGATTTTGTTGTAGCTATGCAATATTGTTTTCGATGTAACCGTTTCTTGTTGGATGCACCAGTTGATGTACACGTATATTGTGTGAGGATGCTTACGTGGTACCATTTTTCTTCCGAACGGGCAGATTGTCCTGATCGAGCAGATTCGGGGACACGATATTTAATTGTGTACATGTTTGTTTTCATAGATCGCTTTTGTATCACCCCATCTACTGCCCATATTCTCCTATTTAATAAACCTTTTTTCTTATAGCGTAACAACACTGAGTCTCCAATATTATAAATGGGTGTTTTGTTTGCCTTCTCTTGAGCTCTGTCGTTTCGCCTATTACACTGTAGACTTCGACTTTTGCGGCATCTCTTAGTTTCTTTATTAGCAGTTTGCGATTTAGCTTTGAATTGTCATTATAAGGGTCCCTTCCATAGTAAACTTCATGCGGTGACTTCCATGCTAGACATTCTTTTGGGTCATTGTTTAGTATACGTTGATACTCTGGTAGCTGTTTTGCCCAGTTTATACCAAAGCTATTCGCATGCGTCAAATCGTATGCAATCTTTTGCTTCAATGTTTTATGCATCCTTTCAACTTTCCCCTGACTTTGAGGGTGATAAGGGCGACTTTTGATATTCTTTATATTGAGAACTTTCAACAACCGTTTTACTTCCCCATCGAATTCACGTCCTCTATCATGCTGAATTATTTTTGGTTTACCGAATTCTGCAAATATGCGACTCAAATGTTTAGTGATTACATCGGCTGATTTGCTAGGTATAGCTCGTAACCATACAAACCGACTAAATATATCCATTACGCTTAGAATGAATTTACACTTTTCTTTATTGTATATAACTGCATGTCTCTGCATATCGACGAGATCGATTTGAAGTATATCGTGGACAGAACTGCTGCACACATGCTTGAGAGGGGCTTTGTTTGAAAACTTTGCATTTCTCTTCTGATAATCCGACAGTTTAGAAATAACTTGCTTTATATATGCCTCTGAAACTCCAGTATATCTTCGTTTTAACAGATGATATAACCTTCTCACACCAATGCCTTTACTTTTATGGTAATTATGAGTTATAACTTTGCTGCATTTTGATTCACACAAAAGCTCTTTTCCCTTATAGTACAGTCGATTATTTTCAATCGACTAAAACTCTTTGTATCTGTGAAATCTTCGCAGTGCAGATCGTTCTAAGGGTGTCCTTTCTGCAACCGGTACATGATAGGTCCCTTCCGATACCGCTTCGATCATGATCCTATACTCTGTATCGTACATTAGCCCGCACGCCCTCCAGCCCTTTGCTAGCGCCATCACAATCGGCAACAGCAAACATATCAACCTGAAATAAAGCATTAATATTATGTTAATTAACAACAATAAACTAAAACTCTGATAACGGTTCTATTATCTTATTGCTTTTACTTATATGTTTTATCAACGTTAAACTGTTGTAATATTTTTTTAGAATACCTGTTTTTCGAAAAATCGCAAAATACGGGAATTTCAATCTTTATTATAAGACCTTAACCAACAAGCAATAGAGCTCACTGTTTACCAAGCTTGACATAAAAGTACACTGTATGACATTATTCCAATTAAAACGTTATGGTTACGACGTCATTTCCCCTGACCTGCACCGGCCGATTATATGAGACCTTGATTGTGCGTTCCCTGATTCCATAGCAAGCGAAACATATTTTCCCCGTGCGATCGCACATGTAATAAGCATATGGTAATACGATGGATGGACAAAGTGTCAAGTAAATTCGTCAAGTACTTTGATAATGATTGAAACACTCTTGATGCTTTGGGGCTGACCCTCGTACCCCCTTATCTCAACATTTTACAGTATTGTTTAAATTAATGTATCGCGAGCCACGCGCACTGAGTTAAAGGGCGAATACTCTTATGATTTTGTCGGAGCAGAAGTCAAAATTTGCCTCCGGGGTGAATACTATCGATTGTTTCCACTGACTTATTTAATAGAGAGCGCGTGATAACGAATTGCGACGGCACGTGCGCTTCATTAAATTAGCCAATGAAAAAACTCGAAGTATTCAGTCCGGTGGCAGCATTATACTTCTGCTCCGACAAATTCATTTAGTAGTCGCCCTTTAATGCTCGCGATACGTTAATTAGCGACGTCGACGGCTTTTGATTTGACGTCATGGATGTCGCAAAATTTCCGCTAGAAAATTGAATAATTACAATATATGCATTAATTATTAAAATATATTTCGCCATAGAAAAATGATATTTCACCGTGGAGTAGGCAGGCGATGCAAAGACGTTCCTTTTCTGAAATTAAGATTTCTAATTTTCGCATATAAACTTTATTAGAGTATGTTGAATCCAAATAGGAAATAGATAATGGAATCGGTCCTGGTCTCGATGTTTAAGGAAAATACTAGTCGCGACAATCATGCGTTTTTCTGATACATATACTTTTCATGTTAAATGCATTTTATAATAATAGTTAAACCATTTAGTAAAAAGACGGCATTACCAATTTGAATATTTCGTTTAAAGACTATTGGCAACGTCTTAAAGATACAAGAAAATGAACAACCAATAATATTGCACCCGTGTCCTACGTTTTAAAGAAATAAAGTGTTCGCCTCGGACAACAACAAATAATTTTAAGGTCATTGTTTTTTATTTTTGTAATCGCCTTTCAAAATTAAAATATCTTCTTCAACATTTAAAAAAAGTCAAAATTCACCAACAAATGCCATGCAAATGACGTTTACTTTATGTATATGACTTTGCAAAGCTTTTTATGAAATCAGGGTATATAAAGGTATGCTATAGTTACCATGGTTTAATCACACGAGCAATCGTATATTCATGCCCTACTAAAATCAAACATAAAAATAATTACCTCAAAATCAGCATCGCTGTCTTCATGGTTCTTTCTCTAGTAAGTGTGCCAAAATGAAATTCCAGATAAGTCAACTGTTGGATAAGAAGACTTCATGCAATTAAATTATAATCGCGAATCGTGTTTGCATCTTGTAGAAACATGAATAGTCTAAACTAAATGTCAACCGGATGGACGATCTCATTTTGCTGCCTTTTTTTTAAATAAATGGAATCGTCTATCAAAAATGATTGTAATCAATAAGACCTTCGTACTGTGTCTGACATCTGACATCTGTCAATTCGTGATGTCATGTTTGTGACATCAAAGCAGGAGCGGTTCCAGGGTTTTCGAATAGGGGGGGGGGCGTAGGTCAAGTTTTACAGGGGGTGGATACTTAAGTGAAAAATTGACAACCCTAAAACGGTTGATAGTAGCTTATGATATCCTATTCTATGCGCCGCAAGCAATTTTTTGGGGTTAACAAACCCTTGGCATTCGATTTTAAGGCCCCAAATATGCACATTTTATTAAAAAAAATATTGGCTGATTTTAGGGGGGGGGCGCACGCCGCTTCCGCCCTCCTAAAACCGCCCTTGCCAAGGTCCCAAAATGTTCAGGGGAACACCAAAACGACACATTTGTTTCACAACTGTGAATATTGGAAAATAATCTGGTGAAATTAACATAAATGGAATTAAGAAAAATGACATAAATATATTCCGATTTCTATGAAGAATTGTCGTTTGTATCTTTTTTTTGTCAATGACAACAGTAATGTATGTGTCGCTTATAATAAGAGACTTTTTTCAGCTACTGAACTTATCTTATCGCCGTACAAGAATATTGAATGGACACGGACTCTAGTGCAAGCCTTTCTTCAAATTTAGGTAGGAAAATCGGATAGCATGTTCAGTTAACTGGTAATTACGACCGACACGGAGTCCTTGTCATTTGAGCCTGATTACTGACGTTGGGTGTGAAGCCGTTCACAGAGTAAAGTGAGCTGTATTCGGCGATAACTTGATAATGGGTTTAGTATCTAATGCATTGCGCAGCTGCACCCGAACGACCACCCGTTTAAGAAGAGAACCTGTAATTCCTGGCAGTTTTCATAGAAAGGCATTTTCCTTTGCCGGCTCCATAATTACCCAAAGAGCTGAGCACAGAGGTTGGGGCCAGAGGTCCCGGTGTGATCCTGGATCGATGATTCTATCCAAGATTATTCGCCTTCTATCGCTGATTCAAAGATGGCAAAGCTGTCAGTCTCCAGCAGAAATACCGAGGCATTCACATGTTTTTCTACCCAGACGGTTTCTGTCAGACTGACCTTATATAAGCAAACTTGTCGAAACGGCCTTAAAGCGGGTATATACGATTTTTTTATATGTGTTTAATTGTAATATATTGATAAAATATGTTACAATAACACAAAATAGGCAAGAAAAATTATACATTAAAGCCGAATTTCATAAATGCAGCAAAGACAAATTATCGCCCGGAGCCGATAGTGACGTACATATTTTCCTACAATAACCGAAGCATTCGTCTTTGTATTAGGATCGGAGATAGTGTTCGTGTGTCGTATGAATAGATATCGTTGCAGGAATTCAAATAAACCGTTAAACTAAGTTTAGATGCACATCGTACATGTATGGTATACATGCTGGCGAATTCGGCTGTACAGCCGTTTTCAATTTCAGAATTAAATATCTGGCTTATTTCGCATTTTTCGACACATGTTCTTCTTAACTTTTATTTTAATTTATATTGAAATATATATATAAGTTTTTTTACACAGTTTATATAAATTCATAAATATTTGACAAAATCGTATATACCCGCTTTAAACCCAAAGCAAAAACTTACGGGCCCCTCGCTTTTCCGATTTCCGACCAATTTAAAACAAGGGTTTTGTCATTTTTAACTACAGCTTAACCTTTTTGGTCGAATATGAATAAATATAACCGCTTCGGTCGATCTTCACCGCAGCTGACCATTATGGAAAATACTGTCCACAGTTGACCATTTCGGACAATACTAACTAAAAACTGACCATTCTGGTGGAAGTCGGCTCAAAGAACCTCGTCGGGTAATCTAAATCTAACCTTAAAGTTTTAGTCATTTTACTTCAAGTTTTCGTTTTTAACATGACTTACAAAGGTGTGCGACATTTATCGTTACTGTTGCGACATATATCGGCAGTTGAAATTTTTGCGACATTTATCGTTAAAGTTGCGACATTTATCGTCAGTAGAATTTGCGACATATGTCGGTCCTTGCGACATTTATCGTCAACGTTGCGACAAATCTCGTAGCCTGCGACATTTAACGGCGATGCGACATTTGTAGGCGCTACAACCACCTTTTTTATAAGTCACGGATATACATAATTTTATACGGTGTTTAACTGACACTAGTATTCCCGCACACACTTTGTTCAGATATGCAACAATACATTTAAAGAAAGTAAAATAAATATAGGATCTGGCACGAGTTGTCATATCATACCATATTTTATCAAACGAGTTCAGGAATTTTGTTAGTAATCGAGCCTTAGGGGAGCTTACTAACGAATTTCCTGTTTGATAAGTTTAATAAAATATGGTATGCTATGACAATGAGTGTCAGATCTTTTTGATCACATGCTTTTAAATGAGCAAATTAAATAAATATTTACGCAAACATAATGATAAAATCCCGAATGTTGTTTACATTTCGTGACGTCATTTGACGTTGCAACGTCATTTCAGCAAAATAACAAAATGCGATTGGTCAGTAAACGAAAACTGAGCCAATGAAAACGCTTAAATTTTTTGTATATGTCATGTGTAATAAAAAAAAATATGTAATGGTTATATTACATTGGAAACAGGGTATAGTATATAAATATTACATGGCTGACAGGGTGACAGTAAATTTGTCAACTTGAGGAAATACTGTCAACCGAGGCGAAGCCAAGGTTGACAGTATTTTTCCGAAAGTTGACAAATTTACTGTGACCCTGTCAGACATGTAATATTTATTTTATTATACCGAATAAATTATTCAAACATGAACAGTTTATATGAACCATAAACAATTTAAGCGTGTCGTTTATACTAAATTGATTTTCTTTTTGACTCCTGTCAAAGCTTAAATAATGGCATTTATCTATTCTAGAGCACAGTTTCAGCTGAATTCGATATTTTAAATACCCAAATACAACGGACACGCAAAACTGCGTACTGCGCATGCGTGAATGGGACAGTATAATTTTCGAACATTCCGCACGTGATTGCTAAGGCAGCGGGATACAGTATTTTTTGTCAGTAATTTTTTTCCCGCTGGTGGCACTTGATTGCTATGGCAGCGGGATACAGTATATTTTGGACAGTAAATTTATTCCCGCTGGGTCTGACAGTATTTCTATGTCACGATGGCCTATGGGAGTTTAGCATTGTAAATAAAAGTGATGTAAAATAACATGTGATAAAAATAAAATGGAAATATTTGACTTTTTTTCAAAACAATTGTTTGTCTGCTACTATGGATAGTACCAAAGGCCTAACATTGCTCTAAAAGTGCTAGTAGTGTATTGTACAACAAACACTGATTAATAAAACTGGGTATTCTCTAATCTGCATCAATACTCAAACGAAATCAAATTGGTTTTACTGGTTACTTTAATCTGTTTTAACTATGTTTCACAAATAAGTTATCTTTTTTTCTAAACGAATTTCAGAAACTTATTACACTTAAGGCTTCATTAAGACCCTATAACCACAAACTACTGGTCCTACCCTATGGTCTCAAAGTCCTTAACAATGTATACCAAGACGTTGAAGAAAAAAGATGTGCAGTACTTATTTGCCCATTATATGCTTAAGATCCGTCACAATTGATGAACATCCACCTTATTATATGTTATAATGTTTTAAATTCACCATAACAACTGTTTAAGAGTATAACATTCCTAGTGTCAAGTTGGACATAATATATATAATGTGAAGTTATTATGTGGAGCAGAACAAATGCCATTAATTGTTGGTAAACTACAAAAAGCTACATTACTTTGTACACTGATTTGTTTTCTTGTCATTCAACAAAAATATTATCCTGTCTTGAGTATTGCTGATATTTTTATTGCTGGAAACCCCTTTAGGCGATCCGAAAATGGTTGTACGGGGATATAACAAAATGACAGCGCAGTCTGTCGAAAATGCTGTGCACAGTGTGTTTATAATTGTTATAAATCTTGGTATAATGCAAAGTGGTTAACTAGTGACCCATTAGTCTTCGGCAATAGTCTTAGAGTGCCATTTGATTTCACTCATTTTCGAAGGCTGCCATAATATTCCGTTAATAAACATCTAAAAGGTATATTTTTTATAAGATTATTTATTTATTCAAGTTATTCAAATTGTTTTTCAAGCCATTTAGATAATTACCGAAAAAGGTAATTGGACTGGGATTTCAAACCACAATAAGTAGGCTTCAACATTTTGTTATGATATCTATTACAGTTATAACAGACATTAATAACGATGACAAAAGTTACAAAACAATCATTAAGTATTAATATCTATAAATAAGTATCGATTTTATTCGGATTAAATTGCCAGGTTAATATTTTTGCATTATACAGAAAAAAAATATCCATTTATAACAAAGATTCCAATTCCATTTTGCGTGGACCGGCTTCTTAGATCTGCTCAAATTTTGCTGTCAAAACTTCTGTTGATTTCAACAATTACACGGTTAAAAATATTGTTAATAAAATTACGCGCTATCTTTGAAATGACTTAATCGAGAAATTAATTATATGGTGACCTGTCGGTTTCATATTGAATACAACAGTATTTTAACGCTTAAATACGAATACTCACTGCATGCACTGGGTTCCCGGAAAAAAACAACGTTTTCGCGTAAAATAAAGTTGGGTGCAACTTAAAGTACAATTTTTTTTACTTGTGAAAAAACATTGGGTGCGAACGCACCCGGCGCACACCCCTGGCTGTGGGTATGGTTTACAGATGGAGAAGAGTATAATGAACGCCAAATGTCATTGTACACATTCTGTTAATAACGGAGTTATGGCCCTTTGTATCTTTAAAAACGTTTTTTGGTGTGTCCGGAGCCATATATTGGAAGAGCTTTGGCGGTTTTAATTGAAACTTGGTATGAGTATGTATATGGATAAGTGAATGATGCACGCCAAATGGCATCGTACACCATCGGATAATAACAAACTAATGGCCCTTTGTATCTTGAAAAATGCTTTTTGTGTGTGTCCGGAGCCATATCTTGGAAGTGCTTTGACGGATTTCATTACAACGTGGTATGAGTATATATATGTCCATCCGTCCAGAAAACGATTGATTCCAGAAGTATATTGGCGGGGAATATCATTTCTACGAATTTGCTTGTTTGTTTTTCGTTGGTGCCCGGTGGGCGTTCTGGGTGCTTTCGGTGTGTGTTTATTGCGTTAATTTGCAATATGAATTTGACCATGAATTATTTACATCCTTTGCTAAAACAGTGCTTAACGATAACGATATAGTTATAGCAGTTAATTTGTAGATTTCTCTAAAATTAGAGGTTTCAGAAGGTGATGAAGGCAACTAGACACCGTTCATAAGCCATAAGTCCTCACACGCCTCCTGCCATTAAAAGGGTCTTTTCACATTTTGGTAAATTGACAAAATTTAAAAGTAAGGTTGGTTCAGAATCGCAAATTGTCGTTTAAGTTATGATATTTGTGAGCAAACAGTAATACTGAACAGTAACCATGATCTAAAATAGCCATTTTATGCATTTTTTTGACGATTTAAAAACCTGAAAATTGTAAAGAGTTGCAACGCGAAACGATTGAATAATTTGGAGAGTTCAGAATCTGTTGCTGTCGTTATATTTTGTGAAACTACCAGGATTGCTTATATAAAGTATAAAATAAAGTTTTCATTGTATGAGCACGGATGGCCAAGTGGCCTAAACGGGTAGATTTTTACTCCAAGACTCCATGGGTCAGTGGTTCGAGCCCTGTTGAGGGACTTTTTTTCTTTTTTAAACTGTATTATTGAGTTTTTAGTGGAGCTGTTTAGATCCAATGTTTACATTTATTAATATAAAGTATTTTAAAACAAACTTCAATACAAGCCAAAATATGTGAAAAAAATTGAAAGGAAAACGGACAAATTAGCAGTTCGGTTTCGAATCCTGCTCACGGTTAAACCTGAATTATTCATATCTTCCGATTATTGTTATGGGTGTACGTGAAGTCATACCGCAGCTGCTTTTAACAACACGTACGTTTCACTTTGTGAACTTTTTGAAAATTGGTGTGGTGGATTGGCATTTGAGGCGTCCTGTGTGCTCTTTGTGCATCGGCGGTGGCAAGCAGATTGGACGGGCCGTAACGTCCATGGGCTTGTGCTTTTGAATGGTGGGTTTATTTGTGCACTTGTTCGATTTTGAGTTTATGCTTACCGTATAATGTTATTAATAATATTTCACTTTTCGCATGCCAAGCATGTGCATGTTTAATGGTACGCTACAACGCATATGTTCCTTATCGATTTACAGAAAAGGTAATTATACTTAATTCTGATTTTTAAAAGGAGCGTTAATGCAACATTATGTCATTAAACAATGCCCAACATATGTATCCGAAAATTCTCGCCATATGGTCTCTTGTTTAAGATATTCACAATTAGCTACGGTTCCGACGATTGAAGCAGTATGGAAAGTATGCGTGCTTGTATGGACGGACAACATGAAAACATTCATCAGTAAATCTTCATTTTAATTACGTCATACATTTTTGTTGCGAAATGTTGATATAAATTGTGTGGAAGATGTGTGTTAACACGTGTGTATCATTTCGTTCAGAATGTACGCAGAAAGTTACAATGTGGATTTCAGGACGGGCTTGGGTGCATAATGACTAGCTTTAGTCTCCGCGAATGTCTAAACTATGCCAAGGAGCTGGGTTCAAGTGTATATCTATGCTTCCTAGACGCTCGTCAGGCCTTTGACAGGGTATGGCACGATGGACTATTTCATAAACTTTTATCAATTTCCGGTGCTAATGATCCTGATCCAGTCATTGATACTAACACACTTCTCGCACTCCGTGAAATGTATCGCAACTCAACAAGCCGCGTTCGCCATCGAGGATTGATCTCTGAACCACTTCCGGTCGGGCAAGGAACCCGTCAGGGAGGCAAAAGTTCGCCGCTGTTGTATCTCATTTACATAAATGGCCTGATAGAGACACTTGAAGAAAGTGGTAATGGCCTGTGCATTTATGACATTAATATGGCTTCGCCTACCGAGGCCGATGATATGGTTCTGGTATCATACTCTAAAAATGGACTGGAGAGGATGCTTAAGATGTGCTATGAATATGCAAACAGGTGGAGGTTTCTTTATAACGCATCGAAGTGCTCCGTACTAGTCTATAATAAGAAGACAGAAGAGACTTCAACCTTCTATCTAGGGCATGAACGTCTTCCCGCTAGCGACAAGTATACCCATCTTGGTATTGAATGCAACTCTTTTCTGACCACTAATAATGCGATTCATGATGCATGCGTGCGACTGCGAGGAACATACATGAGCTTGTGCTCAAAAGGGGTAGCGCCTGAAAGACTGAGTCCACCAACTCTCTTAACGATATTCAACTCATCCGTTATCCCAAAGGCCCTATATGGCTGTGAGCTATGGAACAACAACTCGAAAGTGATCTCGTACAACTTTTAATTGCACAGAACTTTTGCCTATAACACATGCAAGGGTATGACAGAAACATCTCAATAGATTATTGCCTGTCAACCGTTAATACCGTTCCGATTGTGAATGAACTGGATATCAGAAAACTAACATTCCTCGGCCAAATATGCAGATTAAATCCTAAATACCTAGCGAAAGATATCTTCAATAACAGACTTATACGTCACATTGAACTAGAAGGCCAATGCATCGGATATATCCCTGATGCATACAGGATACTACAAAAGTATGACTTAATGAACGTCTTACGCTCATACGTCCAGGATGGAAATTTCCCCACAAAGCGAAAATTGAAGAAAATAGTTGAGCGAAAAGTCGTAATGAATATAAAGAACGAAATACATAGTCGCATCAAGGGCAACGATCAATGGGGAGAAACTGCGCGTGTAATAGACTCCAATAATTACTCCCCTTTATGGAGAGTAGCAAAAGACAATCGAAAAATAATTAACGTGTGTTAAACAATATTGAATAGCATAGATATGTTTGTGTCTAGACAGTATGTACGAGAATGCAGACATTGTTGCTTGAAAACCGTTAATATCGTAATTCATAAGTTGTGTTATTGTCACTTGATAGAGGATAAGCGAAAACATCTATGGAAAATTCTATTTGAATGCATCGGAATAACGGAATTTTCGCGCTTCATCCACTTAAATGGCTTAGAACAAAGTGCATCGTTGCTGAAAATGATATCTGAAACTGTTGACTCATATTTTGTGCATTTTGAATTGTGCAAAGCTGCTTTTAGCATCCTGAACTAGGGTCAGACGCTCTGAGCCACTTTTTTTCACATATGTTGGCATGTCGATCCAATCTATGTTAGTGAACCTTACACTTTATAGCAGTCTTCCGTGGAAGGCAAAACCTGTGACATATGTTAAATATATTCGCCTATTATGTCTTTATTTTCGTTTTCGCTTTAAGACATATCCTCGGCGAATAAGTTACACTGAAAAAAGGTAATTATTGTTATCTCAATTTGATTATTTTCCTAAGGAATGACAGGAATTAACAATTATTTATCATTTATATATAATCTAATTATGTTATACTTATTATTGTAAATAATCTAATGCCTGTATTGAGGTGTTTCATATTTATATTTGTTTGTGTATATACTCGATTGTTCTTACTTGCTTGTATTATATGTTATGCTCTTCATGAATGAGGAAAATAAAAGTCTATCTATATATGTACATGTATTTTGAAACACGTTTTGTTTTTACTGGATTAGTGAATACAAGAAAATTTTGGTTGATCGTGGTTGATCTATTATTAACCATATGTCATTGCGTAATATGTTTTGTTGTTTCTAAATTTTATAACTTTTTTTTTACTTTTTCAACGCTTTTGAACGTGTTTTACAAGGTTTGTTAAAGGGGCCTTTTCACAGATTTTGGCATGTTTTGAAGTTTGTCATTAATTGCTTTATATTGATAAATGTAAACATTGGATCTAAAAAGCTCCAGTAAAAAATCCAGGATAAAATTAAAAAATGGAAAAAAAAAAGTTGCACGCAGCAGGGTTGGAACCAGTGACCCCCGGAATCCTGGAGTAAGAACCAATTAGACCGCTCGGCCATTCCGCCAATTACATACGTGCAATGTATTTTATACTTTATATAAGCAATTTTCGAAGTTTCACAAAATTAAACGACAACAAAACAACTAGATATATGTGTGCGTGATTTTTAAAGTTTAATCTCATTATCACTTTAGTCGTAACCCGGCGACAACAAAGCCGTGTTCCAAGATATTGGAGGCGACTGATTAGAGCAACGTATATACCAGTAGCTACGCCGACATTTGAGTTGCGTTCTGAGAAAACTGGGCATAATGCATGTGCGTAAAGTGTCGTCCCAGATTAGCCTGTGCAGTCCGAACAGGCTAATCAGGGACGATATTTTACGCTTTTATTATATTTTTCATTTAAATGCAGTCTCTTCTTAACAAAAATCTAATTTTGGCGGAAAGTTTTATCCTTGAGTAGCCTGTGGGGACTGCACAGGCTAATCTGGGACGACACTTTACGCATATACATTATGCCCAGTCTTCTCAGAACGCGACTCAATTTTGTTACGGTCGTGTGCGGTCAATCGTGAATGCAATTAGTGATGGCAGTGACGACGAAGACGATCACCCTCCAACACTTCATGCAAATGAAAGCCATGCACAAAACGAAAACAGTACCATTGATCATTGATTATTTGATGAAGAGATGTGGATGTACGAGGCCTTGTGAAAATAACTTTTCACCAGCTTCTGCACATCAGTCCATATAAAGCATGCGCGTGCAGACCAATGATGGAGAGGAAATGTCCCTTAATGGACTTTAAAGCAATTTCTCAGACATATCTTCTAGCACGAAGACATAATAGAAACGATCCCGCGTAATAACACAATTTACAATTAATGGTGTTTCAAATTATAAGGCAAATGTTCAAATGTTTTTAACGATAAACATGCAGCGTCGTAGCTACGCTGAGGCACGCCGAGGCAGTTGTATCGGCTTAATGTGCAGAGCAATGTTGAGATTACAAGAAAAAAAGAGGAACATTTATTTCAAATAATAAAATCTATATAAGAAATTGAGGCAATTTAATGAATTTAAGGCACTTTGATATTCACAATCAAATATTATCATTGAGTTCAATTGTTTCATGTTGAGGCAGATAATTATTTCAATTTAATAACTTCAATTGATGCCAAAATGGCTCAGCAAATGATTTGAAAAAATTCGTATATTAAACAAAGCGTCGCACTGTACATTTCAATGCTATAATCTTTGTGGGCATGGGAACGTACCGAGCTAGAATCGGGTGTTCTACGGTTAAGTCTGGGTCTATATTGGACCAAGACTCGATTCGACGTAGATCTGTTTTCTTCACACTATCAGGTAGATCTATATTATTTTAGTATTTCAATAATAAATATATAAAGCACATTCTTTTATCCATATACATATTATGGCTTGTATGAGAGAGCTGCGTCTCATTTTTTTTTCTTTTTCTATCTGACTTCAAATGAATTATATTACTGTTTATCTGTATTTAAGGTTGTTACATCATTGTCACTTCAAAGACCGTTTATGGTAACAGAATCTAAAATTGACAATAAACTTGTAGCAGTTTTTTTGTTAACTTTATTGATATAAAACGGCCATATGTAGCGTCCACGATTCCGATAATTTGACCTAAGATACTGCCTCGGCTAAAATTTTAGTCTGGCTACGCCACTGTCATGTTGTCCCGTATGCAGACAGTTATTTGAGGTGGACTTTGACACGCACTATCCTTTGACGATGTTTATCGGGTTGTGCAGTACATCGTGACACCATAGTTTGGAGAGGAAATCGGTCTACAATACGCATCAGTCCTAAGGGAAACAACAACAGTCCGATCATCTCCATTGAATCAAGTATTACAAAGCTGTAACAATTACATGCGCAATAACTGCTTACTTTAGAGCAGTTATTCATTAGGGTACGACGGAATGCACAATCAATAAACGCCTTATGTTGATTACACAGTATTACTTTCAAGATATCAAATAACACGAAATTAAGGGACAGAAATGAATGAAATTCTATTGGTAAATGACGTTTGTCTTGTATTGTTATACAAACTACCGAAAGAGTATAGTGTCCATGATAAAAAGATAATCGTTTAATTATCTAGCAACACTTGTTTGACGTCCGCGGTCAGTCTGTCTGAAAATCTTTCCTGCAAACCAGAACAGGATACCGACAATTGTCAGTTTTCTAATAACCAAAGCGCTGAAGGTACTGAAATTGTTCGCTATTGCAAATCATTTTTTAAAATTAATCGCAAATTTGAAATGTACACAGGTCATTCAAATTTTAAAAAGAGTGTGTTTTAACGCATCGGGTCGAGATGTGTGTTCATTTTTTATCATCATATTTATTTAACTTATTCAAAATAGCAACATAATGATCATTTTTTGACGTTCTGGAAGTATAGAAAGTATGATGAAAATGATAGAACTGAATATAAAGAAAATTTGCAATCAGCATCATATTAAATGAAAATTTTTGGAACATCGAATACCTTTCTCACTAAAAATACAATTTCATGATGGAAATCCCCCGTACATTTTTTTTTATTTTGACACCATATACACTTTCAAAATATACAATAAGATGATCGACGAAAATAAATATAAAATAAATATGCGAGCATTACTATTTACCCACGAAGTAGGTAGTCATAAAGAAAGCCCAGTTGACCGGTACTTTGTTGTTTATGCAATACTTGTTTCCCGAACAGTTCACACCATGTCAACAACTCTGACCTAAACATGAGTATGGAGCACTAATGCGCTGTTTCGGCATAACTGTTTTACCCAGGTTTTTACTTTATATTTTTTACGCCAGCAGACACGCATGAATATATTCAAATATTTCATAGGCTGATTCGGGAAAAACCTCTGAACTGTGGCTACATCACTGAGTCTGTACTACGCGTAAAGAATATAGCAGTGTAAGGAATTCCGGACTCTGTATGTTCAAACGACCCAAATTGTGACCCAGTTACAATTACGCGTTAACATCCATCTCGCAGAATTTCAGGGTGAGTACCGGTACTCGATCACTTAATCGTCTGGGAAATATATAATTGACTATCGATAAACACAGTTTTGCTTGCAAGATGAAAAAACCAACACTACCGATATAGTATGGTGTCACGAAAAGAGGACACTCGTTTAATTAGCCAACCACATATGTTTGCATTACTCTGTCATCACGTCTTTAAATCGTTCCTGAACGCTTGGATAGGCTGTCCTTTTTTACCATTTTACTATTTTGAATTCAATTTTGTATCAAAAAGCATTGTGCTCAAATGTTCCATTTACAATTAGCAATGAGATTTTTAATGACCCTCGTCATGCGAAAATGGATCTTATTCCATATGCACCCATCATATATATATAGCCCACTCAGCCTGCGTTTCTCTCAGTCTGGTCAGGAGATACATACCAATACCAAACATATTGAGTGATTTTATAGCGAAAGGCATCGCCTCTTACCAGACTGCACAAATGAACAAGTTGGGCTTAAGATACGCTGGCCGAAACGTATTAGACCCATTTTCACATGACGCGGCTATGAAAGTGCGATTTAAATGCGTCGCAAGAAAACTGGCGTGTAAATCAAGTATTAACATACGATATATTTCCATGACGAAGAAATACACTCATAATAAGGCATGTGAGGACACATATGATATGAACTCTCGTAGTGGATTTTTATCTACTTACACTTATGCGTGGTTTGACAATGATTACACACATTTCATGCGGTTAAAAATGCGACTTACAAGAGAAAAACACAATGGTTAAACGTTTGTGTTTAATTTAATTATTTAGAAGCGTAAATTTCAAACTGTATTTCAAAGTCAGCGTTAACGCCGACTACCTTTTTAACAGATATTTCTTATGATATGTAGTTTTTTTTATTCGGTTTTAGCGATTTCAAGCATTTGTGTTGTAGTCTAAAGTAGTAACGGTATACCTGTAGCTATTGGTGATTTCAACGTTTTATGAATTGAGAACTTCGAATATAAACAAACTTACTCTTCTACTATTGCGTTGTTAGCACCCGTGAATACCAAAGATCGCCGCTATCTATTAAAAACAAAAGAACTTTTCCCAGACACATGAAATTTAACGCCGCTGTAGTAGCATGCATTATGACCGTGGATACGCAAAAGTCGCGTGAGTGTATTGAACATCCCACTTTCTTTGTTTTTCAGCAGTAGTTTTATTTTCCCGTAGCTACTACAAGCTTCAGATTAGGAATGACCTCTGCTGAGCAAACGTACTACGTCGTTAAGACGCAGCAGATAGTGGACTATTTTAATCATTCATAATCATTCTCTTCTGCGACACGTATAATACAAACATTGTTTATTGACTGTTTTCTATATGCATTCCGTTCAAAAATAGTCCATTTAAGGCCCTATAAAGGTGACAAATCCAATTATAATGCATATAAATTGGTATAATTTTTACCGGATTTCAGTTCCTCTTGCATAAGAAATGCTAATAACACAGCTTAAGTGCAACGTTGTCAAAAATTATGGAAGATATACCCTTTTCATAATTGGAGGAAATGTTTACAACTTTGCAACTAACGTGATGTGTAGTCCCAAAGCGGTGACGTATCCTAAAAAAAAGCCGAAAGAACATTCAATTTTAAACAACTTTTTACCTGCAGAAAGTAACATATAAGATCACTACAAACGTTTAAACCATTAAGAAGAGACCTACTTTGTGAGTGATACCGGAAAACGTTGAAAATCAACGATATATGTTTGGTGACCTGAGTCACTTTCACTTTCCCGAGTAAACAGCGATGTAAATAAACTGATAGTTTGTAAACACGATTGACTTGCAGGACACTGTATTTTGAGCTCAAATCAAGTTGCATTGCTCATAATTTTATCGTAATGTCCAATAGCATATACATATAGTTTTTTGATAACCTTTATAAATAAAATATGGAAAAAATATTAAAAATCGGTAAATAATTACGGATCGTCACCTTTTTAGAGCCTTAAAACACGATATTCACATTACATTTTCTTTTGTGAGTGAATATAGTAAAATAACTCAAACCTCTTGCATCAATTAAACAACTCTTTTTGTGTGGATGCGGCAGATGCGGCAGTTTTCAGGTTTATCGTAGTTAAGAGAGAACTGGCTTGAAACGCGAGGTACTAGCTTTAGTTGTTCGCAAGCGAACATCTAAAAACTGTGTTTGATATGCCATTTAAAAGACGCAATGAGATTGTTTAAGACCTGCGTCATGCGGAATTGAATTTGATGTAATATGCTGAAAGCGTAACTCCAGCCAGCCTGCACATCCGCGCTGTCCTGTCAGGATATGTATACTGAGGAGGATTCTCAGGAGATACCACGAAACCTTGCAAGTGTTTTTTATAAAGGATAACGTTGCCCATGACCAGACTGCGCAAGTATTGTGAGGACACATACGATGTGATATCACAAAGTAAAATTTGTTTTTACGAAGACTAGTATGTAGTTTAATATACGTGCACTTGATAACAAAAATATCATGCAGTGAATATATATATATATATATATATATATATATATATATATATATATATATATATATATATATATATATAAGCGACTACTAAGTGAAAAAAATAACAAAACAATACTTAATCCTTTGTTTTTTTATTAAATTTTCTATCTATATTTCAAAGTCAGTATTTACGCTGAATATCTTTTTAATGATGCTATAGTTCAGAATAATTATCTGAATGTGCTTCAGTGCATACTGTCAAGGTTTCAAGATTGGGCTATTTGTAAGGAGTGATTCCCAATGTCTACAATAACAATTAAAAGATATTAACATGCAACTCATCCTTCCTTTTTAAATGCGATGTTTAATACAGAATAATTATCTATAAGTGCATATTTTCATGGTTTTGCGATATAGTGTCTTCAAGATGTTAAAGGGGTCTTTTCACAGAGTTTGGCATGTATTCAAGTTTGTCATTAAATGCTTTATAGTGAAAAATGTATACACTGGATCTTCAAAAGTGTATTAAAAAGACGAAAATAAATTGATAGAACGAAAAAGTAACTATCAACTGGGCTCGAACGACTTACCCCTGGAGTAAAAGTCTATCGCATATACAACTCGGCAGTCCGTGCTCACTCTAGTATTGTTGTATTTTATACTTTATATTAGCAATCCTCGTAGTGGCACACATTTATTTAACGACATCAACAAAACTCTCAAAAATATTAAATCGTTTCGCTTTGCAACGCTCCATAATTACCAGGGGTTTAAATCGTCAAAGCAAAAGATGCATATAATGGATATGTTAGAGCATAGTAAATGGTCAGTATTACTGTTTCCGCACAAATATCACAACTACAACGAAAATTGGCGAATTTTGAAATTTTGTCAATTAATAAAACGTGAAAAGATCCCTTTAAAATACAAGAGATTTCTTGCGCAACTCATTATGCATGCTGCATGTATTTTTTTTTCAAATGTGTACATAACCATTATCTCTAAGTGCCACAGTCCATATTATCAATGCATCGCGATGGAATAGTTTTAGGCCTGGGGCGTAGCCCTAAGTCCATAGCAATGATACACATTTCTGAGACAGTCAGAATTGGCTGCCTGCCAAAACATACGAATGAATGATTTCCCAAAAGTCCGATTTACAACTGGGCGGTAATTCATGCGCAATCAAAGAAGTTCTTCGCAGATCTCAATAAACCGCCTTGTAAATACAGAACACCACTATATAACATGACAATGTCATAAAACATGTAAAAAAATATTATTGAAGCAAAATTGCTAAGCATTGGCAACGACATAGTTTTTATTGTTTGCATATTCATGCGAGAATAAGTTTCTCACTTGACGGTCTAGGCCGAAAAATATGAGTATCTACGGAGACAGTAAGAAGATTTGTTTTCTGATACATTTGTAGAAGACATTACATTTGGTATTTATAAACATATTTTAAGATATTTTTATTTTATTTTGCGTTAACGAGACATTCAAGAAAAAAGAAAATGAAAAAACAAACAAACAAATATTCATGATCATTCTTTGAAATAAACGAAGTTACCGGATATGATATTTCACTGCGCAGAAATTCACTGCGCAGATCGAGCGCGCTAATCGAGCGCGAAAAGTTCTACTTGAGACAACGTACACAATATGTACACCGTTCTTTATGATGGTAAAGGCCCAGTCTCACTATGATGCCGGCGGGGCCCCTTTGCGTGAAGCGGGATATATCGGGGTGAACCGTGGCTCTACCGGGATGAACCGGGGCTACATCGGGGACGACCGGGATGAACCGGGGAAAACCGGGGCTCCATCGGGAAAGTATTTAAATGTTTAATAACTCCGGGATGAACCGGGAGTCAACGGGATTGACCGGCACGGCACCGTTGCTCTACCGGGGCCCATACAGACCCCGGCAGAGCTACGAAAACGCCCCGATGAATGCCGTTAGAGTCCCGGTTTAGCTATGGTATATAAGAAAACATGCCGGGGCATTACCGGCGACGACCGGGGTAAAACCGGGGCGTTGCCGTAGCTCTTCCGGGGTCTGATTCCGGTATAGACACGGTGAGTGCCGGCGGTGTTACGGTATACCGGGGCTACGCCGGCTTACACCGGGGCACTACCGGCGACCACCGGGGCTATGCCGGGACGCTTCCGGTTTTAATCGGGGCACTACCGGCGACAACCGGGCTTCACCTGGATAAACCGTAGCCAGTCCGGGTTGACCGGGGCGGCACCGGGTAATAGTGTGACTGCATTAAACAATTTCTACGAATCATCCCTGTCCTCGCCGGTCGACCGGCGTTAGCAAACCGGGATGGACCGGGGCTCTACCGGCGAAAGTGAGACTTGGGCTTAAGTGGATTTTCTTTTGTATACACATTACAAAGGAAGTCTGATCTGTTAATTATGCAATAGAAAGCTATTTTAGGCTATTGAAAGTGATTTATTTGACGCCAACAATACCAGTTTTATGCGGCCATGGTGTTGTTGTTGTATATCTTCACCGCCAATGTAGACGAACCTCTCTCAACCAGATATGTAGAGTTGAACAAAAGGTTATCGTTCCCACCACCAGTATCGTGTAGTCCTCCACCGTATATGTACATTATAGTATATACACAACTATTGTCTTTTCTAACAGTCTCTGAGCTTCTGCACTCAACCGCTAGGGTCAATCTGTATAAATTCGGACAAATAGAGAAAATTCGGACAAAACATCGTTAATGCATTTTATGTCACACTAAACCTAGCCCCAGGCCTTCAGTGCCTTCAGCGCTTTGATTTAAAGAGCAATGGTCCATTTTTTGAAATTATATACAGAAGCTGTTGAGCGCATCCCTCCCTTATTTAGCATTCCATTTCCCCCAAACTTTTCATAGAATTATAACCTCCGATTGCTTAAGCGTAAATGTTTGAATGCTGTGTTATTTTTTTAATAAGCGTTGATGTATTTTGTTAACAAAATAGATGATATTTTATTTCACACATATACATTTTTTTAACCCTTATTTATTGTCATAAAAGGTGCTAAATTAAGGCGGTCCACGAGGTGTTAGTACTACCCCCTCTCCCATTTAGTCAATGCCTGTCTGTTCTTCAAGCACAACGAACGGCTAAATACTGTTTGGGCTGGAAGAAGTTATAAGACTGTTTACATTTTCTCATCGCCATCATCAGCAGAAGCAGCAGCAGCTAACCCTTGACCGGTTTGTTGGCCGTTTGTGTGTGTGCGGGGGGGGGGGGGGGGATGGAATGAAGAACGATGTTTCAGAAAGCCTCCTCCGGTTAGGTCATTTGTGTGCTGTTCAAAGTAATTTATTCATGGCAAAGATTGTCCACTATTTTTCATTATCCACCCAGCTTTTCTTCTGACGGCCTAGAAGTCGACTTCCCTCTAGCGCGCCCTTGAGAACAGTTTTGCACAGAGAGTCGTGTCTGGTGACGTGTCCAAACCAAATCAACTTGCGACGTATAACGGTCGCCAGTCGGAGCTCTTGTGGACCAACAAATTATTAGGAATTTGTGATTGATTGTGTAGATAAATTTTGACCTCAAACACGAAGACGATAGTTTTTATGTTATAGTAGCTATTAAACATAAAAATATACACCTGTGGTTGACCACAAAGTATTCATTAATAGAAACGCTGGTTTTAGGTTTTAAATATACATGAGCGAGAGAGAGTTGTTTTATTTACTACTTTCCGCTTAAGTTCAAGCTGGATATACATCGGATACGTATTTATTGTGAATCTTGGGGCAGCCCTTAGCGGTCTGGTCGCCCGCCGTATATTAATTATTTGGCTTGAATATTTTACGAAAAGTTACTGAAATATCTTGTTAATTAGAATATTTTGTTTAACAGTAGAAAAAAGTTTCAATGAACACTTCAACAGACTTGTGTATGCATTGTTATCTTATCGAACTATGGTTCACAATTTTACTTTTACATGAAAGCTTTTGTATATGTTTCATTAAATGTATATACTTTCTGAAAGTGAATTGTTATTTTCAGATATTAAGATGATGCTAAAATCATGATTATCGCTATTATATGGTTATGAATCGTGAGAGTTACAAACATTCGATATTATTGAAAGGTTATATGTGTGCGCTTGTAAATGTGTCCAAGAAACTTTTTGCAATATATTAGGTGATAGTGGTAGATGTATTAATGCAATTGTTTCGACGCGAGCACTTGTTAGCTCACCTGAGCGATAGCTCGAGGTGAGCTATTGTGATCACTCAGCGTCCGGCGTCCGTCCGTCCGTCCGTCTGTCTGTCTGTAAACAATTTGTAAACATCTTCTTCTACTAAACCATTGAGCCAATTTCAACTTAATTTCATGTGGAGAATCCCTAGGTCATGGGACAAAAGAATTGTTAAAAAAAATTTGATCGCATAACCAAGATGGTCGCCATGACCATATATGGTAAAAACCTTAAAAAATCTTCTTGTCAGAAACCGCTCATCAGATTTTCAAAAAATTTCACAGGGATGACCTTTGAAGGCTCCCCTGAAAAAGTTGTTCAAAGAAATTTGATTCGTTATAAAACATGGCCGCAGGAGCTCGTTGAAATTTGCATGTTTATTCGTTTTTGCCTATTTTGTGAAAACTTTCAAAGTGTCTTTATATCAATGAGGACACGAACCCTACACAAAATGAGCATTATTGGTCCTTGAAGTACAGAATTACCTCCCCTTGAATTGAGAAAATGGTGTTTATGCAATAAAGTCCAAATTTTTTATCCAATTCTTTCCAAACTTGTAAGGATTTAGCATGGTTCAAACAAGGGAAACAACTACGGTTAATGCATATTCTTTTTATTACAGATTTGCCTCCCTTTAATTCATTCAAAATCTCATTTTACAGCAGAGATTCCAAATCTGACCTGTAAATGAGCGCCATATTTACTGCCAGTGCTAGGATACCTTTTCCCATTTGATCATTCTTAAGTATTGGTCTTGTAATGCTGCTACTGCTTCTGCTACTGCTACTGCTACTATTACTACTACTACTACTACTACTACTACTACTACTACTACTACTACTACTACTACTACTACTACTACTACTACTACTACTACTACTACTACTACTTCTACTACTACTACTACTACTACTACTACTACTACTACTACTACTACTACTTCTACTTCTACTACTACTACCACTACTACTACTACTACTACTACTACTACTACTACTACTACTACTACTACTACTACTACTACTACTACTACTAGTACTACTACTACTACCACCACCACCACCACCACCACCACCACCACCACCACCACCACCACCACCACCACAACCACCACCACAACCACCACCACCACCACCACCACCACCACAACCACCACCACAACCACCACCACCACCACAACGGCACAAACCACCACGACCACTTATAGACTCGTACCCACTACTACGACTCGACTACTACGACACACTACACGATAAACGACAATACGACGACTACGACACTACACTACGTCGACACACTACTGACTACCACTTATACCAAAGACACGTACCGACATACGCACGACTACGAACTACACGACACACCGACAGACGGACCAACACGACAGCACTACCGACACGACACTACGACGACTACGACTACGACAGACGACGACCGACACTACTACGACACACTACGACTACGACTACGACTACTACTACTACACTAACGACTACGACTAGGAACTACACTACGACCATACACCACCACTACTACTCACCACCACCACCACCACCACACCAACCAACACCACCACCACACAACCACCACCACCACCACCACCACCACCACCACCACCCCACAAACCACACACCACCACCACCACCACCACCACCACCACCACCACGACGACTACGACTACTACGACGACGACGACTACTACTACTACTACTACTACTAGACTACTACTACTACTACTACGACTACGACTACGACTACTACGACTACGACTACTACTACGACTACTACTACTACTACTACTACGACGACTACGACTACTACGACTACGACTACCACCACCACCACCACCACCACCACCACCACCACCACCACCACCACCACACCACAACCACCAACCACAACACCACCACCACCACCACCACCACCACAACCACCACCACAAACCACCACCACCACCACCTTCTACTTCTACTGCCACTACTACTACTACGGGGACCACGACGACTACTACTACGACCACTACTAGGACGACGACGACTACGACGACGACTACGACTACGACGACGACGACGACGACGGCGAGGACGACGACGACTACGGCGATTACGACTACGACGACTACGACGACGACGACGACGGCGACTACGACGACGACGACGACTAGACTACGACGACGACGACGACTACGACGGCGACTTCGACTACGACTACGACTACTACGACGACTACTACTACTACTACTACTACTACTACTACTACTACTACTACGACGACTACTACTACTACTACTACTACGACGACTACGACTACTACGACGACGACTACGACGACGACTAGAGACGACTACGACGACCACCACCACCACCACCACCACCACCACCACCACCACCACCACCACACCACCACCACCACCACCACAACCACCACCACCACCACCACACCACACACCACCACCACCACCACCACCACCACCACCACCACCACCACCTTCGACTACTACGGCCACTACTACTACGACGGGGACCACGACTACTACGACTACTACTACTACTACTACCACGACTATACTACTACTACTACTACTACTACTACTACTTCTACTACTACTACTACTACTACTACTACTTCTATTACTACTAACTACTACTACTACTACTACTACTACTACTACTACTACTACTACTACTACTACTACTACTACTACAACTACTATTACTACTACTACTACTACTACTACTACTACTACTACTACTACTACTACTACTACTTCTATTACTACACCACCACCACCACCACCACCACCAACCACCACCACCACCACCACCACCACCACCATTCACAGTGACAAAAATCGTATTCACACAATGGCTGCTACTACAACTTATAGCCCATATAGGGGGGCATGCATGTTTTACAAACAGCCCTTGTTTCTATGGGATTTTAACCACAACTGTTCATGTTTATCTCCGACACATATTTTTAGGTCACCTGTCATGAAGTGACACGATGAGCTTATGTGATCGTGTGATGTCCGGCGTCCGTTGTGCGTGTCTGCGTGTGTCCGTGCGTCCGTCCGTCAACAATTTGTTTGTTAAAATAGAAACATTTTGAATAACATAATTGAAAACTACAATATGATAGACATCTGGCGTACAGTAAATCCAAACGAAAGAAAATTCACCTGGCACTCAAACACAAAACCAACAATATTTTGTAGATTAGACTATTTTTTAATATCCGAGTCATTTTGCAACATTATTGAAACATGTAACATTAAACCAGGATTTATGACAGACCACTCTCTAGTTGAACTTAAACTGCACAACATACAACCTGAAAGAGGCCCAGGATACTTTAAAATCAATAACAGCATCTTGTTAGACACACAATATCAAACACAAATAAAACAGGAAATATTAAACACAGTTCAAAATAATAAAGATGCAAACCCAAACACCTTATGGGAAGTAATTAAAGGAAATATACGTAACACAACAATAAGATACACATCATTTAAACAAAAAGAAACACACAAACTTGAAACTGAAACCATCAAAACCATTGAAACACTTGAAAAACAATTGAATGAAACAAACACAAATGATACCACCGCCATTGAAAATGAAATCACATCAAACAAACAAGTATTAGAAGGAATCTATCATACACAACTCAATGGAATAATACTACGAGCACGTGCACAACATGTTGAACACAATGAAAAAAATACAAAATACTTCGCAAACATTGAAAAACGTAAAAGTGAACAAAAAACTGTACACAAATTAGTAGTTAATGGCAAAGATATAACAAACAGAACTCAAATACTAGAAGAACAACGTTTATTCTTCGAAACCCTCTATAAACGAAAACATGTTGAAAATAACCACACTTTTAAAAATACACATCATGCTTTAAATCAAGATGAAAAGTTATTGTGTGACGGATTACTTAATGAATATGAATGTGGACTAGCACTAAAAGAAATGCAAAATAACAAAAGTCCAGGATCTGATGGCATCACAATCGAATTTTATAAAATATTCTGGAATGATATTAAAACACATTTAATTAATTCACTTAACTATTCATTAACAACAAAAACTTAACTACGCTTCAAAAACAAGGTATAATATCACTCATTCAAAAACCTGGAAAAAACTTAGAATCCTTATCAAACTGGCGCCCGATTAGTTTACTAAACAATGATTATAAAATTGCAACTAAAAGTATATCAAACAGAATTAAAAAAGTATTACCATCAATCATCTCAAGATCTCAATCTGGCTTCATTAAAGGACGTTACATTGGTGAAAATGTACGTCTGATACAAGAATGCATAAATTATTTCAACCAACCAAACAATTCTGGCCTCATTTTCTTTGCAGACTTCGAAAAGGCTTTCGACTCACTAGACCATTCTTTTATGTTCTCTTGCTTAGAAAATATGAATTTCGGTGAAAGTCTAATAAAATGGGTTAAATTATTTTATACCGATATAAACAGCATAATTATTAACAATGGCTTCTTTTCAAACAGTTTTAACATCGAACGAGGGGTAAGACAAGGATGTCCACTTCCATCCTCACTATTTATTATATGCATCGAGTATCTATCACACTATATCCAATCAAATGAACATATAAAGGGAATATCGCTAGAACCTGACGAAGAAATTAAACAGTCCCTATTTGCTGACGATGCAACTTATTTTTTAAATGACAGTAGCGACTCATTCAATAATCTTATAGAATCGCTAACCCTTTTTGGATTGGCATCGGGTCTTAAACTAAACAAAAGTAAATGCACTGTGCTACGTGTAGGTAAATTTAAACAAAGTAATATTCATCTTAAAAAAGAAAGGAAATTCAACTGGACTTCAGATGAAGCAACAACGTTAGGAATAACCTTTACAAACAATGAAAATGAAACAATTCTAAAAAACATATTGCCTAAATTACAAAAATTTAAAAATTGTTTAAAATCATGGCAGCATCGTAAACTAACACTAATCGGAAAAAACACCGTGTTGAAAACGTTTGCGCTCCCTAAATTAATTTACACACTAACAGTTCTCCCAAACCCACCACATGATATTATTGAAGATATAAAATCAGAAATATTTAATTTCATATGGGACGGTAAACGTGATAAAATTAAGAGAACTCAATTAATTCAACCTGTAGAGCATGGAGGTATCAGACTAACGGACATAGATTCATTCCTGAATGCAATCAAATGCAGTTGGGTTAAAAGATATTTAGATAACACCAATACGAGTAAATGGAAATTATTCTACCAGAAAATTCTAAAAACATATGGTGACTCCCTACTTTTTGAATGTAATATCGACAATAACATCTTAGATGAAATTTCAACCAAAAACATATTTCTATCGAATGTTCTTTCAGCATGGTGTAAAGTTACTCAAAATTTAGAAACCAAAATAAACAGTAAAGTCATTTTATGGAACAATAAAGATATAACTACCAACAATAAAACGTTGTTCTATAGACATTAGTTTGAACAAAACATTAAATATGTAGATCAATTATACGACAACAGAATCAACGACTTCTATTCTTTTGAAAACTTATGCTACATATACGGAATACCTACAAGTAATTTCCTGATGTACTACACATTGATCAAAAGTATACCCATACATATTAAAGCTGCTACCAATACAAATAACACACCATGTACTAAAAAAACATTCGTGGAAAACATCATTGCAAAACAAAACAAAACGAACAAAATATTTTACACTCTTCAAATTAAAAACCCTGCCGAAATCCCCAAAGCTCAAACTAAATGGCAAAACCTTCTTGGAGAAAAAGATTTTAATTGGAAACAAATATATGTCATGCCATATAAATCAACTACTGATAGCACACTGAGAAATTTTCAATATAAATACATCCAGAGAATCATAGCTACAAATAAATATCTTTTTAAGTGCAAACTATCCAACACAAATCTATGTGATATGTGTAGTGAACATATTGAAGCAATAGAACACCTTTTCTGGGAGTGTAAACATATTCAATCTCTATGGAATCAATTGATAACTTTTCTAGAGAAACAACAATTAATAATAAAACTGTCTGTCTCAAATATCAGTTTCGGTGTAAATACTTGTAAAATACCAGAAATTAATAACGCTGTTAACCACATTATTATATTAATGAAATATTTTATATTCAGCATGAAATATAAAAAACAAAAACCTACTTTTAACTGTTTTATAAATTATTTAAAACTAAAGATCCAAATTGAAAAGGAAATAGCCCTCAACAACGATACACTTAACATTTTTGAACAAAAATGGAAACACATTAAACTTTCATAACCTAGTCAAGTTGTTTATCTACCCCACTTTATGCAACTCATATATAGTTAAATTATTACATATAGGTAAAAACATTATAAATATTAGCATATATTGTATAATATGTTTAACATTATCATTGCTGCATGTTATTAACTTTGTTCTTGCTTATGCACATGTTTACATTATATGTTTTATATTGAATAAAAAAAAACAAAAACAATTTGTTTGTGTAGACAGTAGAGGTCACAGTTTGCATCCAATCTTGATGAAATTTGGTCAAGATGATTATCTAGGTGAAATCCGGTTTGGGATTGTATTTGGGTCATCTGGGGTCAAAAACAAGGTCACTAGGTCAAATAATAGAACAACCTTCTGTAGACAATAGAGGTCACAGTTTTCATCCAATCTTTATGAAATTTGGTCAGAATGTTTATCTTGATGAAATCTGGGTTGGGATTTTATTTGGGTCATCTGGGGTCAAAAACTAGGTCACTAGGTCAAATAATAGAAAAACCTTGTGTAGACATTAGAGATCACAGTTTTCATCCAACCTTTATGAAATTTGGTCAGAATTCTTGATGAAATCTGGGTGGGATTGTATTTGGGTCATCTGGGGTAAAAATCTAGGTCAAATAAATAGAAAAAACCTTGTGTTGACAATAGAGGTCACAGTTTTCATCCAATATTTATGAACTGTGGTCAGAATGTTTATCTTGATGAAATCTGGATTGGGATTGTATTTGGGTCATCTAGAGTCAGGAACTAGGTCACTAGGTCAAATCATAGAAAAACATTGTGTAGACAATAGAGGTCATATTTTTCATCTGATCTTAATGAGTCAGGTGAGCGATTCAGGGCCATCATGGCCCTCTTGTTTTCTTTATACTCTCTATATACTTTAAATATGTACGAGATGGAAACAGCAAGTTGAAAGGTTGAACAAAAATGCGTTAAGGTTCCTGTCTAATATTAAAAAGATAATTTTATTAAAATTGGTTGAGTCTTGCAAACATTTGTGAAATTGTTTTCATCTCCGTGGATTATAATTGGAATGGGTCGATAAATGAATGAGGATAGGGGATACACATGTATTTATTTTGTTTTTTGCGTATAAGCGCGCTGTGGATACTTCTTCATTTTTCCATTACCTATCCATGAAATTGTTTGTAATGCATAAGCGCACAATTTTACAGAAAATTTGTATTTGCAATAATAACCACTTTACCGCTCTATCTGATGTTGTATTTGATGTTTATATTAGCTGTCTGTATGTATTAGTGAAACACAGTTACCAAAACCCTTCTGCTACAAGAGTCTACGGGCATGTATATATATGAATTGGATACTACTAGCAGTCAATCTCCACGCAGAGTTGTCGTTCCATGCTCTCGCATACAGCTATGCTGGTTCCAGTCAAATCTCTGCGCGGCAGCGCGGAGGTTGACTAGCAGCATGTACACGATATAAGCCATAACAGCCGCATTACGGTCGAGACAGTTAGCATGGATTGTTTGGCCTTTATAGCTTTTCGGTTGATAGTGGTATGGATTTCCTTCATACGTGAGTTATATTACAGCATTTATATTTGTTGATTCAATGTACGACATTTATCGCATACAGATTGTTGATAGTTTGGTCGCATTGTCTATTATTTTATACACTTTTTGTACATGCATAAAGCATGATACTTTGTCTAAAGGACAGGGGGGGGGGGGGCGTATTGTGCAGATTTGGCAAATAAACTAGCTTCTACGAACTATTTGTTACTTAGATAAGAATTATACTTAAAGAAAACATTCTTGGTCGAAAATCAACTGTTGGTGCGAGATCCAAAAATGGGAAATGAGTCAAGTACTGTATACGCATACTGACAGATTATATATTAGCCATTGATTTATCAGAAATATGTAACAATGATCATTATATTGATCCGAGAATGTACCAGATGTGTGACATGAAGATACCTTCATATTGATCCGAGAATGTACCAGATGTGTGACATGAAGATACCTTTGATCCGAGAATGTAACAGATGTGTGACATAAAGATACCTTCATATTAATCCGAGAATGTACCAGATGTGTGACATGAAGATACCTTCATATTGATCCGAGAATGTACCAGATGTGTGACATGAAGATACCTTCATATTGATCCGAGAATGTACCAGATGTGTGACATGAAGATACCCTTGATCCGAGAATGTACCAGATGTGTGACATGAAGATACCTTTGATCCGAGAATGTACCAGATGTGTGACATGAAGATACCTTTGATCCGAGAATGTAGCAGATGTGTGACATGAAGATACCTTCATGTTTTAAACGTAAGAAATAGCTTCATATCCTACATTTTAACTGGGCTTCGATAAGTCCTGTATTCATCTGGGACAAGACCGGATATATTACTGATTGTATTAATGTAAGTATGAATGCACTCTCCAATATCCATTCTTCACGATTTGGGAAAAGTGTGCTTATTCGGGACATTTTTACATCAGTTTTCAAGATACTTCGAAATAGATTTTTATATGGCGTATCGTTCACATTTGTAAATAAGAGTTTTAAAAGGTGTAACTCAATTAATTATGAAATGTGTTATCTGCATTGCACATCACATTACTTTGCGTTATGAAATATTACATTATGAATATGAGGGTATAGTTATGTTCTAGGAATGTTAACCAGTTTACATGTAAATGAAATACGTAATGGTTGTAGCTTATGTATTGTTGAAAGGATTTTTTTTCCTTCACTGACATTAAAAAGTTCAGTATGATTAGTGCTCTGTTTGCAATACTGCAGCTACATACGCATTTCGTAGACGAGTTGACTGTTGTTGAAGTTGCAATACTGCAGCTACATACGCATTCGTAGACGAGTTGACTGTTGTTGAAGTTGCAATACTGCAGCTACATACGCATTTCGTAGACGAGTTGACTGTTGTTGAAGTTGCAATACTGCAGCTACATACGCATTCGTAGACGAGTTGACTGTTGTTGAAGTTGCAATACTGCAGCTACATACGCATTTCGTAGACGAGTTGACTGTTGTTGAAGTTGCAATACTGCAGCTACATACGCATTCGTAGACGAGTTGACTGTTGTTGAAGTTGCAATACTGCAGCTACATACGCATTTCGTAGACGAGTTGACTGTTGTTGAAGTTGCAATACTGCAGCTACATACGCATTCGTAGACGAGTTGACTGTTGTTGAGTTGCAATACTGGCAGCTACATACGCATTTCGTAGACGAGTTGACTGTTGTTGAGTTGCAATACTGCAGCTACATACGCATTTCGTAGAAGAGTTGACTGTTGTTGAAGTTGCAATACTGCAGCTACATACGCATTCGTAGACGAGTTGACTGTTGTTGAAGTTGCAATACTGCAGCTACATACGCATTCGTAGACGAGTTGACTGTTGTTGCAGTTGCAATACTGCAGCTACATACGCATTCGTAGACGAGTTGACTGTTGTTGCAGTTGCAATACTGCAGCTACATACGCATTCGTAGACGAGTTGACTGTTGTTGCAGTTGCAATAAATGCAATAACTATTTCATAATAACACGATAATGATGCGGATAACATTCGTTTTTACAAGTACATACCAATCTTCCACTAAAGTCCATCGTTAGAATGGTACAAAACCTAATACGTCAAAAATATCAATGTTTGTGCCTCATACTGATTCAACGGTTTCTAATATATTGAAATAATCTTAGGGAACGTGTTTCTCAAAATCTCGACTTAAGACTGAGTATTTACGGCATTAGTAATGTGTTACTTTTCTCCTTGCATACAGTGCTAGTGTTGATCTTTCTCTTGACAGTAAATGGGTTCGTTCGTTCCTTCAAACTGTTCTTAAATTATACCCCTGGAGTCAAAAATGGAAGATGTCAGATAATTTTGTATAGACTTTCGAAACACTAAGGAAATGTATCCTGGTAGGGTGAAACAAGTAAAAGTGATTTGTCTACATTTTAAAATTATATAAAGTTTCGACAGTATGTTCCCGGGGACAAAATTAAGTTAACATGGCAGTATAACGGTAGATAAAGTAAGCTTGGATATTTTAACGTTGGTTTCACGCTGCTGATATTGAGTCGGAGTGCTTGTATTTGTATACGCGAGTTTTACAGTATTTATTTCAGTTCATGTACATTTATTGCATATTCGAAATGTTCCTTTCAATATTCGTCTTCCTTCATTTTAATGGACTTCGTTATATGCTTGAATAAGGCATTTTATCAAATCTTGGTATAATTTATCCATTTCGATTTGCATTGAGTTCACGTAACAACGGAAATGTAGCAGAAATGGAGACATATCTTTTGACTTGTATGTGAGATTTATTATAAATAAAAAACCTTACACGACATTAACCAATTTTATTAAATAAAAAACTCGTGTACGTGCTTTAGATAATGACTTTGCGATTGGAATGTATATCCGCATTCATATGAAACGGAAATATCGCGAGTGACCCGTACCAGCCTGTTTTGGTTTTGGCGACAGCAATACGCTAACTTTTTTTATTATTTATATAAACAGTATTCTAACTACGTCCATAGTTGTAAAGCCGTGTGATAAATTATAATGTAAGAAACTGAATATTCGATATTTTTTATCGTTGAACTGTATTATACGCGGGGTACATAGCATCTAGTCGGATCAAACAAACCAAAAAAATCATATATACATGTTAATTAATTTCAGTTTTCGTAGGTCAAAGTTTAACGGATGAATATACGTACGTACTACAAAGGGCTGTTGCGCGTTCGTAAACAATTGTTGTTCTATATTGTATTCTTTTTAAATTGAATACCGGTATATGTTGTTAACTTAATTTACTTAAATGAATTTATATCAACCTTATTCGTAGTAAAATTTGTTTTGTTTTTTCTCTTAAGCTCAACGATCACTCCGGACATTATGTAAATGGGGTCGTGCACGTGTTGCCGTATGGGCGTTTAGGGTTCTTTCTTAGAACACCGCGTTTGGGTTTCTAAATATATTATATTTATGATTTAATATCATAAACATACAGGTTGACAGCATCAATGATATGCAAAGAATGACTCTCTTATAATAAGTATTATTAAATTTATATAAAATGATGTGTTCCGACGGTAAGATACCAACAGAATTAATACACAAATACAACTATTAAAACAAAATAATTACAATAATACAACCGACAGACATGAATATAAAAGATGTATAAAATGCATATTTACCTAAATATATTATATTTATGATTTAATATCATAAACATACAGGTTGACAGCATGAATGATATGCAAAGAATGACATTCGAAATAGTCATTCATGCAGACGGATGTGGTTGAGTGAATAAACTCATGATTGACAAGCCAATTAACGTATTAAAATGTTAGTAAAAACAGTTCAACTTTCTACCCAGTCTCTACATACTGAAAACTAATCAACTACTACAAAAGAACGCTACTAATCCTATTTACAGTTAAAATCTACTCTGTCCAACCATTGAACAATGAGAGCAATGTTTCCTTTAAAAAATAATTTACTTCAATTAAAGTAGATGAAACACAAGCACAGTTACGTTAGACATTGACTACTATCTTAAAGTGCATTTACGGTGGTTGGCCTTTTCAATATTCTAAACACATTTTTTTAAAGGATTTACAATACTAAATTAGCATTCGCTCCGGGAAACCGAGATTTATGCATGTGCGAAAAGTGTTTTCCGCAGTGCACTCCGCTGTTGGTAAATGATAACTTTGTTTATTTGTTTTCGCCCATACGAGCTAGTATGTTTGTAAATTCCTGATATGATAATCCGTGTTAAATTAAGCCTCGTTCTGGGAACAATGGCGTAATGCTTGTGTGTAATGAGTCTTCACAGATAAGCACATGTTCAATCCGCCTGGACTTCTTTTAAACGAAAAATCCGCTTCAATGGAAAGTGTTGGCCCATTCGAGACAACATTTCACGGACATGCATTACGCTCGGTTTGCCCACAGCGCGACTGAAATATGCCATATGCATGCATTATAATCAAAGCGCTGAAGGCACTGAAGTTGTTCGCTTTTTGAGAGTATGCAATAGCATTCACAGGAAATGAAGTTCGACCTTTTTATATTTTGAAAAATACAAACATAAATATAATTTCACTTATATTGTATACAGGAGCAAGATTTTGCTACTACAGGGGCTAGGTTTTGCTTCTTCGGTGTTGGGATTTAGCAAACACCTCAAGGGAGAAAAATTACATGTATATTTACTAGACTCACGAAAATATTACTGAATTTTTATAATAGCTGTAATTTAGAGCTATTTAGTCATTTCTTAACAATTTGAATGTAGTTATCATAATTAAATTGATTTATGATACTGTAAATAATATATAGACCAGTCAAATAGTATGGAAAACAACTCAAACATTAATGTAAAGAACGCGCGCGTATATATATTTAAAATATGTATGGGTGATTAATGATAGTGCGGTAACCCAATGTTTTTATTGAATTTTACACATAAAATGTGTGCGTTTAAGCTATAGATAAATTATCACCAATATATAATATTTATAAATAAATATTATAATCTGGCTAAACAGCTCGTACAGATATGGGTGGGATTCAATTTACATTTATGAAAAAAAGAACAACATCCGCAACATAAGTCACCGCAATTCTTATTGATTTCATTGATTAAAATATGTTAATGTCGTTAACCAACAGAAACAATCAACAACACCATATTTTTGTTTTAACCGTTTAAACAAACAAACTCACTTTTAACACGCTTGATATATTAAAACGTAAAAACAACTGTTCAAACGGATGTTATTCAAATTCCTTAACAGTTTTATCCCACGCCTATGTCCCGATCAAAAATTACACGATACACTACTCGCGTGACCTACTCGTCAACACAAATGTCTTGCCCAAGCTCTTATTGTTCATTGTGTTTTGTATGCAATATCATTAATTTATAATACTCTGCTTTTTTAAATGCTTGAATAGTTTTAACCATAAATAGAAAAAAATATTTCACCAGACTAAAACGTGTGGATGCGCACATTCCCCATACGTTTCAGATGAGTCGTTAACATGAGAACAACTATTATGCACATCAGAGTGTCATTACCAAACATCAAAAGCATGTAAATTTAATGTGATGACTATCATAAAAAACAAATTTAATATTTTACATGCTATTTTATTGAAGCATAAATATATTCGTTTACTCTTAATGCACTTAAATTTCCGTTACCACGCACGTTAAGTCCCAAGCTCATTAAAATAAAATCCACTCAAAATTTTTTCGTTGTTAGCCGGATGTTATAGAAGCGTCAGACCGGGTATAATTTGAAAGTATAATTTTGAAACACTAACCACGGATTTTCGAAAAGAATTTATCAAAGAACTCAGTTTTCTCGAGTAAAATATGGTTACATGTCTATTTCTCGAGCAAAGCTCATGCTTTACTTTAATTTTGTGATATGTGCTAAAATGATTACCACTCCTATCCAAGAATGTCATATACTTCATACTCAGTATGCTTACATTAATGAATTTAATGTTTCAAGCAATATACGTTTGAACGTTCAACAGGTTTATATATAGTGTTATTGTTGTTGTTGTTAATATTGTTAAATGCCTTTTAGGCCATTTTAAAATATTAATAAAACATACAGTAAATGTATACCATAGAAAAATAGCTGGTGCATATTTTGGTATGTAAATTTTTACAATTGTTTAGATTAATCGCGTTAAATTAAGAATGATAATATCTACAGCCGCCAATCTAGAACTTAATTTACAGTTATAAAGTTTTCATCACGTTTTATTACAATCTGAATGTAATGGCGTTCATGTAATGAAATAAGTATTTAGTTTGACCTTTATGAATAATACATGATAATCAATTACGAAGCTGTTAGATCGATCAATTTAACAATCAAAGCGCTGAAGTCACTGAAGCTGTTCGCTATTGCATAATTTAAGACGCAACTCGTTTTTTCAAAATTAATCGCATGTTTGAAATGAACACACGCCATTCAAATTAATAAAGAGTGTGTCATAACGCACGAGTTGAGATGTGTGTGCACTTTTTATCATCCTATTTATTTTGCAGAGATAACTTAGACAAAATAACAACAACATGGCCCTTTTTGGACGTTCTGAAAGCATAGAAGGTATGATGAAAATGGTAATGAGAACTTAATATAAAGACAATTTGTAATCACTATCATATTAAATGAATATTGTTGAAATATCGAATACCTATCTCACTTAGAATATAATTTCATGATGAAAATTCTCTGTACAAAACTTTTGATTTGTGACACCATATACAAATTCAAAATATCCAATAAGATAATTGATGAAAAAAAAAATCTGCGAGCAATACTTAGGTCGTCATAATTAGGTAGTCATAAAGACAGCCCTGTTGACCAGTGCTTTGTTGTTTATGCATTATTTGTTACCCTAGCAGTTCACACGGTGTCAACAACTCTGACCTTAACATAGATATAGAGCACTAATGCGCTTTTTCGGCATAGCTGTTTTACCTAGCTTTTCGCCTTAAATGACTTTTACATAACGCCAGCAGACACGCGTGAATATTTTCGAATATTTTATGGGCTGATTCGAGATAAAACCTCTGAACGTTGGCTACATCACCGTGTCTGTGCTCAGCGCAAAGGATGTAGCACTGTTCAGTGTAAGAAATTCCGGACTACTCTCTGTATGTTCAAACGACACAAATTGTGGCCCAGTTACAATTACGCGTTAAAACCCATCTCGCAAAATTTCAGGGTCAGTACTCGTTCACTAAATCGTCTGGGGAATATATAATTGACTATCGATAAACACAGTTTTGCTTTCAAGATGAGAAAACAAACATTACCGAAATTGTATTGTGTCACGATAAGAGGAAAATCGTGTAGTTATCCAACCACAATGTTTGCCGTACTCGGTCAGCACGTCTGGAAATCGTTCCTGACCGCCTTGATAGGCTGCCCTTATTAACAAGTTTGCTATTTTGAATTCAATTTTGTTTCAAAAAGCATTGTTCTAAAATGTGCCATTTACAATTCGCAATGAGATTTGTAATGAACCTCGTCATGCGAAAATGGGGTTTATTCCATATGCGCACATCATATATATAGCCCATTCAGCCTGCGCATCTCCCAGTCTGGTCAGGAGATACATAATGAGACCATAACACATTGAGTGATTTTATAGCGAACAGCATCGCCTTTGACCAGACTACGCAAATGCACATGTTTGGTTTAAGATACGCTGGCCGAAACGCATAAGACCCGTTTTCGCATGACGCGACTATAAAAGTGTGATTGTAATATGTCGAAAGAAAACTGCGTTTAAATCAAATATTAACATACGATATATTACGATAGTGAAAAAATATACTCATAATAAGGCATGTGAGGACACATATGATGTGCACTCCCGTAGTATAATTTTTATCTAATTACACTAATGTGTGGTTTGACAATGATAACACACATTTCATGCAGTGAATATGCGATTTACAAGTGAAAAAAAGCTACAATAGTAAAACTTTTGTTTTCAATTTATTCATTTAGACAAGTTAATTTGAAACTTTATTCAAAAGTCAGCATTTACGCCGACTACCTTTTGTTTTGTAATTCAAAAGCGCACAATTTTACAGGAAAATGTTATTTGCAATAATAACCATTTTACCGCTCTATCTGATGTTATATTTGATGTTTATATTAGCTGTCTGTATGTATTAGTGAAACACAGTTACCAAAACCCTCCTGCTACGAGAGTATCAGAGACATCTGAATGGTATTTATATATATATGAATTGGATACTACTACAGATAACAAAGACCTATAAATAACAAAGATTATCTGTCTTCAGATACTACTAGCAGCATGTACACGATATAAGCCATAACAGCCGCATTACGGTCGAGACAGTTAGCATGGATTGTTTGGCCTTTATAGCTTTTCGGTTGATAGTGGTATGGATTTCATTCATACGTGAGTTATATTACAGCATTTATATTTGTAGATTCAATGTACGACATTTATAGCATACATGATTGTTGATAGTTTGGTCGCATTGTCTATTATTTTATACACTTTTTGGTAAATGTATAAAGCATGATACTTTGTCTAAAGGACAGGGGGGGGTATTGTGAAGATTAGGCAAATAAACGAGCTACTACGAATTATTTGTTACTTAGATAAGAATTATACTGAAAGAAAACATTCTCGGTCGAAAATCAACTGTTGGTGCGAGATCCAAAAATACTGGCAGATTATATATAAGCCATTGATTTGTCAGAAATATGTAACAATGATCATCATATTGATCCGAGAATGTACCAGATGTGTGACATAAAGAATGTACCAGATGTGCGACATGAAGAATGTACCAGATGTGTGACATGAAGAATGTACCAGATGTGTGACACGAAGAATGTACCAGATGTGTGACACGAAGAATGTACCAGATGTGTGACACGAAGAATGTACCAGATGTGTGACATGAAGAATGTACCAGATGTGTGTTATGAAGAATGTTCCAGATGTTTGACATGAAGAATGTACCAGATGTGTGACATGAAAAATGTACCAGATGTGTGACTTGAAGAATGTACCAGATGTGTGACATGAAGAATGTACCAGATGTGTGACATGAAGAATGTACCAGATGTGTGACATGAAGAATGTACCAGATGTGTGACATGAAGAATGTACCAGATGTGTGACATGAAGATACCTTTGATCCGAGAATGTACCAGATGTGTGACATGAAGATACCTTTGATCCGAGAATGTACCAGATGTGTGCCATGAAGATATCTTTGATCCGAGAATGTAGCAGATGTGTGACATGAAGATACCTTCATGTTTTAAACGTAAGAAATAGCTTCATATCCTACATTTTAACTGGGCTTCGATAAGTACTGTATTCATCTGGGACAAGCCCGGTTATATTACTGATTGTATTAATGTAAGTATGAATGCACTCTCCAATATCCATTCTTCACGATTTGGGAAAGTGTGCTTATTCGGGACATTTTTACATCAGTTTTCAAGATACTTCAATATTCATTTTTATATGGCGTCTCGTTCACATTTGTATATAAGAGTTTTAAAAGGTGAAATTCAATTAGTTATGAAATGTATTGTCTGCATTGTACCATAAGCCATCACATTACTTTGCGTCATGAAATATTACATTATGAATATGAGGGTATAGTTATGTTCTAGGAATGTTAACCAGTTTACATGTAAATGAAATACGAATGGTTGTAGCTTATGTATTGTTGAAAGGATTTTTTTTACTTCACTGACATTAAAAAGTTCAGTATGATTAGCGCTCTTTTTTCAATACTGCAGCTACATACGCATTTCGTAGACGAGTTGACTGTTGTTGCAGTTGCAATACTGCAGCTACATACGCATTTCGTAGACGAGTTGACTGTTGTTGCAGTTTCAATACTGCAGCTACATACGCATTTCGTAGACGAGTTGACTGTTGTTGCAGTTGCAATAAATGCAATAACTATTTCATAATAACACGATAATGATGCGGATTAACATTCGTTTTTACCAGTACATACCAATCTTCTACTAAAGACCATCGTTAGAATGATAGAAAATCTAATACGTCAAAAATATCAATGTTTGTGCCTCATACTGATTCAACGGTTTCTAATACTAATATATTGAAATAATCTTAGGGAACGTGTTTCTTAAAATCTCGACTTAAGACTGAGTATATACGGCATTAGTAATGTGTTACTTTTCTCCTTGCATACAGTGCTAGTGTTGATCTTTCTCTTGACAGTAAATGAGTTCGTTAGTTCCTTCAAACTGTTCTTAAATAATACCCCTGGAGTCAAAAATTGAGATGTCAGATAATTTTGTATAGACTTTCAAAACACTAAGGAAATGTATCCTGGTAGGGTGAAACAAGTAAAAATGATTTGTCTACATTTTAAAATTATATAAAGTTTCGACAGTATGTTCCCTGGGACAAAATTAAGTTAACATGGCAGTATAACGGTCAATAAAGTAAGCATGAATATTTAAACGTTGGTTTCACGCTGCTGTTGTTGAGTCAGAGTGCTTGTATTTGTATACGCGAGTTTAACAGAATTTATTTCAGTTCATGTACATTTATTGCATATTCGACATGTTCCTTTCAATATTCGTCTTCCTTCATTTTAATGGACTTCGTTATATGCTTGAATTAGGCATTTTATCAAATCTTGTTATAATTTATCCATTTCGATTTGCATTGAGTTCACGTAACAACGGAAATGTAGCAGAAATGGAGACATATCTTTTGACTTGTATGTGAGGTTTATAATAAATAAAATGCCCTACACGACATTAACCAATTTTATTAAATAAAAAACTTGTGTACGTGCTTTAGATAATGACTTTGCGATTGGAATGTATATCCGCATTCATTTGAAACGGAAATATCGCGAGTGACCCGTACCAGCCTGTTTTGGTTTTGGCGATAGCAATACGCTAACTTTTTTATTATTTATGTAAACAGAATTCTAACTACGTCCATAGTTGTAAAGCCGTGTGAACAAATTATAATGTACGAAACTGAATATTCGATGTTTTTTATCGTTGAACTGTATTATACGCGCGGTACATAGCATCTAGACGGATCAAACAAACCAAAAAAATCATTAAACATGTAAATTAATTTTAGTTTTCGTAGGTCAAAGTTTAACGGATGAATAAACGTTCGTACTACAAAGGGCTGTTGCGCGTTCGTAAACAATTAGTTGTTCTGAATTGTTTTCTTTTTAAATTGAATACCGGTATATGTTGTTAACTTAATTTACTTAAATGAATTTATATCAACCTTATTCGTAGTAAAAAAAATTGTTTTTTTTCTCTTAAGCTCAACGATCACTGCGGACATTATGTAAATGGGGTCTTGCACAAGTCTGCGTGTTGGTCTCCGATCATGTTAATTCGTTATGTACATGGGGTCGTGCACAAGTCTGCGTGTTGGTCTCCGATCGTGTTCATTTTATAATGAATTAGTAGATGAAACACAAGCACAGTTACGTTAGACATTGACTACTATCTTAAAGTGCATTTACGGTGGTTGGACTTTTCAATATTCTAAACACATTTTAAAAGGATTTACAATACGAAATTAGCATTCGCTCCGGAAAACCGAGATTTATGCATGTGCGAAAAGTGTTTTCCGCAGTGCAGTCCGCTGTTGGTAAATGATAACTTTGTTTATTTGTTTTCGCCCATACGAGCTAGTATGTTTGTAAATTCCTGATATGATAGTCCGTGTTAAATTAAGCCTCGTTCTGGGAACAATGTTGTAATGCTTGTGTGTAATGAGTCGTCTCAGATAAGCTCGTGCAGTGCGCACATGTTCAATCCGCCTGGATTTCTTTTAAACGAAAAATCCGTTTCAATGGAAAGTGTTGGCCCATTCGAGACAACATTTCACGAACATGCATTACGCTCGGTTTTCCCACAGCGCGACTGAAATATGCCATATGCATGCATTATAATCAAAGCGCTGAAGGCACTGAAGTTGTTCGCTTTTTGAGAGTATGCAATAGCATTCACAGGAAATATAGTTCGACCTTTTTATATTTTGAAAAATACAAACATAAATATAATTTCACTTATATTGTATACAGGAGCGAGATTTTGCTACTACAGGGGCTAGGTTTTGCTTCTTCGGTGTTGGGATTGAGCAAACACCTCAAGGGAGAAAAATTACAAGTATATTTACTAGACTAACGAAAATATTACTGAATTTTTATAATAGCTGTAATTGAGAGCTATTTAGCTATTACTTAACGATTTTGAATGTTAAGTACCCGCAGCTAGAAACCCTACCAGTCCAGTATGGTATCAACAAACCAAACGTACATGCTTTCACAGCCTCTCACTTAATCATACAGTCTCTTAAAATGCAATACATTCCATATCGCAGGTTATCAAGGCCAGTGCGCGGTCAGTGTGTCAGGATATCGTCCTTACACAGCTTTGGCATATAGCGATACAAAAAACACCGTTCGGCGTATGTTAACATATCATGCACAATAGGTTACATCATTTAAATAAGACATATGCACATTAATAGATTCTGAATGTGTTTAGACCATTAACATGACATCATTTTTGGTTTATTGAATAAAATATATTCTATATACTTAACGAATGTAGTTATCATAATTAAATTGATTTACGATACTGTAAATAATATATAGACCAGTCAAATAGTATGGCAAACAACTCAAACATTAGTGTAAAGAACGCGCGCGTATACATATTTAAAATATGTATGGGTGATTCATGATAGTGCGGTAACCCAATGCTTTTATTGAATTTTACAGATAGAATTTGTGCGTTTAAGCTATGGATAAATTATCACCAATATATAACATTTATAAATAAATATTTTAATCTGGCTAAACAGCTCGTACAGATATGGGTGGGATTCAATTTACATTTATGAAAAGAAAACCATTCGCAACATAAGTCACCGCAATTCTTATTGATTTCATTGATTTAAATATGTTAATGTCGTTAACCAACAGAAACAATCAACAACACCTTATTTTTCGTTTTAACCGTTCAAACAAAAAAACTCACTTTTAACTAGCTTGATATATTAAAACGTAAAAACAACTGTACAAACGGATGTTATTCAAATTCCTTTACAGTTTTATCCCACGCCTATATCCCGATCAAAAATTACACGATACACTACTCGCGTGACCTACTCGTCAACACAAATGTCTTGCCCAAGCTCCTACTGTTCATTGTGTATTGTATGCAATATCATTAATTTATAATACTCTGCTTTTTTAAATGCTTGAATAGTTTTAACCATAAACAGAAAAAATATTTCACCAGACTGAAACGTGTGATGCGCACATTCCCCATACGTTTCAGATGAGTCGTTAACATGAGAACAACTATTATGCACATCAGAGCGTCATTACCAAACATCAAAAGCATGTAAATTTAATGTGATGACTATCATAAAAAACAAATTTAATATTCTACATGCTATTTTATTGAAGCATAAATATATTCGTTTACTCTTAATGCACTTAAATTTCCGTTACCACGCACGTTAAGTCCCAAGCTCATTAAAATAAAATCCACTCAAATTTTTTTCGCTGTTAGCCGGATGTTATAGAAGCGTCAGACCGGGTATATTTTGAAAGTATAATGTTGAAACAATAACCACGGATTTTCGAAAAGAATTTATCAAAGGACTCAGTTTTCTCGATAAAAATATGGTTACATGTCTATTTCTCGAGCAAAGCTCATGCTTTTCTTTAATTTTGTGATATGTGCTAAAATGATTACCACTCCTATCCAAGAATGTCATGTACTTCATACTCAGTATGCTTACATTAATGAAATTAATGTTTCAAGCAATATACGTTTAGAGGCGTATCCAGAAAATGTTTAGAGGGGGGGGGGGAGTGAACTGGGGAGGGTGCGGGAGGGGTGTCCCCTCCTGTCGTTGATTTTTTTTTTTAATGGCACCTTGAAATGACGCAATTTCATGCTATCTTATCAGCATTTTGCATGCTAAAAGTGCATGTAAAACAAACAAGAACTTAAGTTCAGACATCAAGTGTGACAGACAAACAGACACACAGGGGTAAATCAAATGTCTCTCACACCACTAAAGTGGTGTGAGTCATAATCTTTATCCAGAAATTGTTAACAGTGTTAGATGGGTGGACCTCCTAATTAACCATGTTGGATATCCTACTAAGTCACCCTCTTGTATGGGTAGATATTTATCAAACTTGGTTGTAATCATATTATGTATTATCTTGTTGAGTCTTGTGGTTCAAAAACTGTCAAATAAGGCAAAGTCATTGATAAACCTTTTTTACAAATTATAAAAATAACATTTTAGCAACACTCTTTATTTCAAGTTCTATTAATGCGGATGGTCGAATGATGATAGAGCGGTAGACTTTTGCTCCATGGCTCCAGGGGTCAGTGGTTCGAGTCCCATTGAGGTTTAATTTTTTTTAAGTCTTTAATTGTACTCTTGTTTTTTAATGGAGATTTTTAGACCCAATGTCAACATTTATCAATATAAAGCATTTAATGACAAACTTCAATACATGCCAACATCTGTGAAAAGGCCCCTTTAAATTCATCAAAGAAACTTACCGAAAAATTAATGAGCCATTTATAAACATTTACCTATAGCTAATCAAATAGAGTAGCTTATCACTTACAGTTCTTGAAACGTGCAGTTTAGCTGGCGAAGGTTAGATCGTCTGTACACAAGCCTGGGGGCTGATCACACAAATTGAATGCTGTTTATGACTTAATTAGGGGCATATGACAGGAAATACACAAGTGGATTGAAACTATAAGGGGCTCATTTAAAAAACAAGAATCGTATCTTCCCAGCCAACTGGGGGGCTTTAGTCCCCTAGCCCCCACCTAAATACGCCTCTGTGTAACGTTTGAACGTTCATCTGGTTTATATATAGTGTTATTGTTGTTGTTGTTAATATTGTTAAATGCCTTTTAGGCCATTTTAAAATATTAATAAAACATACAGTAATTGTACAACATAGAAAAATAGCTGGTGCATATTTTAGTATGTAAATTTTCACAATTGTTAAGATTAATCGGGTTAAATTAAGAATGATAATATCTACAGCCGCCAATATAGAACTTAATTTACAGTTATAAAGTTTCCATCACGTTGTATTATAATCTGAATGTAATGGCGTTCATATAATGAAATAAGTATTTTGTTTGACCTTTATGAATAATACACGAATATCAATTACGAAGCTGTTAAATCGATCAATTTAACAATCAAAGCGCTGAAGGCACTGAAGCTGTTCGCTATTGCATAATTTAAGACGCAAATCATTTTTCAAAATTAATCGCAAGTTTGAAATGAACACACGCCATTCAAATTTATAAAGAGTGTGTCATAACGCACGGGTCGAGATGTGTGTGCACTTTTTATCATCTTATTTATTTTGTAGAGATTACTTAGACAAAATAACAACAACATGGCCCTTTTTGGACGTTCTGAAAGCATAGAAGGTATGATGAAAATGGTAATGAGAACTTAATATAAAGACAATTTGTAATCACTATCATATTAAATGAATATTGTTGAAATATCGAATACCTATCTCACTTAGAATATAATTTCATGATGAAAATTCTCTGTACAAAACTTTTGATTTGTGACACCATATACAAATTCAAAATATCCAATAAGATAATTGATGAAAAAAAAAATCTGCGAGCAATACTTAGGTCGTCATAATTAGGTAGTCATAAAGACAGCAATGTTGACCAGTGCTTTGTTGTTTATGCATTATTTGTTACCCTAGCAGTTCACACGGTGTCAACAACTCTGACCTTAACATAGATATAGAGCACTAATGCGCTTTTTCGGCATAGCTGTTTTACCTAGCTTTTCGACTTAAATGACTTTTACATAACGCCAGCAGACACGCGTGAATATTTTCGAATATTTTATGGGCTGATTCGAGATAAAACCTCTGAACGTTGGCTACATCACCGTGTCTGTGCTCAGCGCAAAGGATGTAGCACTGTTCAGTGTAAGAAATTCCGGACTACTCTCTGTATGTTCAAACGACACAAATTGTGGCCCAGTTACAATTACGCGTTAAAACCCATCTCGCAGAATTTCAGGGTCAGTACTCGTTCACTAAATCGTCCGGGGAATATATAATTGACTATCGATAAACACAGTTTTGCTTTCAAGATGAGAAAACAAACATTACCGAAATTGTATTGTGTCACGATAAGAGGAAAATCGTTTAGTTATCCAACCACAATGTTTGCCGTACTCGGTCAGCACCTCTGGAAATCGTTCCTGAACGCCTTGATAGGCTGCCCTTATTAACAAGTTTGCTATTTTGAATTCAATTCTGTTTCAAAAAGCATTGTTCTAAAATGTGCCATTTACAATTCGGAATGAGATTTGTAATGAACCTCGTCATGCGAAAATGGGGTTTATTCCATATGCGCCCATCATATATATAGCCCATTCAGCCTGCGCATCTCCCAGTCTGGTCAGGAGATACATAATGAGACCATAACACATTGAGTGATTTTATAGCGAACAGCATCGCCTTTGACCAGACTACGCAAATGCACATGTTTGGTTTAAGATACGCTGGCCGAAACGCATAAGACCCGTTTTCGCATGACGCGACTATGAAAGTGTAATTGTAATATGTCGAAAGAAAACTGCGTTTAAATCAAATATTAACATACGATATGTTACGATATTGAAAAAAATACTCATAATAAGGCATGTGAGGACACATATGATGTGCACTCCCGTAGTATTATTTTATCTAATTACACTAATGTGTGGTTTGACAATGATAACACACATTTCATGCAGTGAATATGCGACTTGCAAGTGAAAAAAAGCTACAATAGTTAAACTTTTGTTTTCAGTTTATTTATTTAGACATGTAAATTGGAAACTTTATTCAAAAGTCAGCATTTACGCCGACTACCTTTTTAAAAGATATTTCTTGTTATATTTAGTTGTTTTTTTAATGTTCGGTTTTAGCGATTGTAAAGCATTTTGAGGTTGTCTATAGTATACATGTAGTAATTGGCAGAGCTCCAGATCAGGATTTGTAAAATTAGTAACGGTACTACCACTTACAGAAAGAAAGGAGTAACGCTTAAAATCAATAGGTACCTGTACTACCATATCCAAAAATACAGGTAGTACTGTACTACCCGTGTTCTTGGATATTGAATGGTGTATAACTGACTTTACAGAAACATTTGCAGCAATTATAATAAATATATGTAGCTTCTTAAACAGTTATTGTATTAGGTTTTCCATTCTGAATTATGATGCAAATACAACTACACATTTAAACTCATGACTAATACTTTTTCTTCATTTTTCTTGACAAGAAAACACAAGCAAACTAGTAAGCTAAGTAAATGAACACTTATTACACTGTCTCATCCGTTTTCCATCGTGTTTTCTAACGTTTTAAGCCACCGATGCAATCAAATCGTTGAATATCGGGGCGATAATGTCTTTTTCTGGGTGTACCGATTTAATGTCAGGATGGTTAGACGACACCGTATGTAGTCATTATATGACAACAAAGTGTTGTTTTGAACCGCTTTCAGTTAAGCCGGCATTGCATTGCGCGCAGACATATTGTTTTTTACGGATTTAAAAGTAACAGAAATTCACGTGACAGAATAGACAATACGATATGAACCCAGTCTACAACTTTTCGGTAATTTAAATTAACGAAAAGCGCCGTAAGGTTAGAGACCAACAAATCACGCCGCGCTGATGCAGACGTATCGATACGGCCAGATTTTTTTCGTAAATGCGTAAAATGGATATAAAAGTCGTTATTGTACGTCCAGTTTATCAAAATAAATGCGTAAATCTTCATGAAAAAGGCGTATTTACGGCTGTACGGCCCTAATCTGGAGCTCTGAATTGGTAAACTCATGTTCAACGTTTTATAAATTGAGAACTGTGAATATAAACAAATTTAACCTTCTACTATTGCGCTGTTAACAGCCGTAAGTACAAAAGATCGCCGCTGTCTGTTGAGAACAAAAGAACGTTTTCCAACGCCGCTGTAGAAGCATAAACGAGATTACGAAAATAGATAATTATTGTTGTATTTAATTGTTTTTTATATTCGGTTTAAGCGATTATGAAGCATTTTTGTTGTTGTCTATCGTATCCCTGAAGTTATTGTTGAACTCATGTTCAACGTTTTATAAATTGAGAATATAAACAAGCGTAACCTTATACTATTGCGTTGTTTTCCCGAATCTATCAATAGCCTCGGATTTTAAATGACCTGTACTACGTCATTAAGACGCAGCAGAAAGTGGACTAGTTTAATCATTTATAAATAATTTCATCCGCGAAACGCATAATACAAACTTTTATTTTTGATTCTTTGCTATATAAGCTCCGTTCAAAAATATTCTATTTAACACGATATTCACATAATGTTTCCAAATTAAGAATGAATATAGTTGGAGAACCCAAACCTCTTGCATAAATTAAACAACTATTTCTCGCGCGGATACGGCAGGTGTGGCGGGTAGTAGGCTTACCGTAGATAAGCCGAACTGACTTGAAATTTTCAGAAAACAACATTAGCTGTTCGCTACACGAACAACTGAAAAACGCTTTTGATATCATAATTGATTTAATTTTTCGTCTTAATCGCACTGACATGCTTAAGAGTTTGTACATGATTGTATAAATATATATATTATCGTCTTTTAATATAAGTCTGGTGCGCGTTTTGTGGTTACTTTTCGTTGACAAGCCATGCAGCGTGGCCACTTGTATCGCACATACATCACATACCACATAGTTGTTGCACATTTCACACATTTCAGCTGTGAAGTCCAGATCAGGGACGACACTTTCCTTTTTTTCCGCACTTAAACCCAGACTCTTCTTGACAAATAATCAATTTAGGCGAAAAGTATTGTCCCTGATTTGCCTGTGCGGACTGCACATGCTAATCTGTGACGATACTTTAAGCACATGCATTAAACCCCCTTTTCATAGAGCGTGGCTCACACACATTTCAGCGGGCAGTATCCATGGTGCAGACAGCCAAGGCTTTGAACGCCACCCTCCGCGGCTATTTCAGTGACACTCGACATCACGTGACAAACTCCACCTACAAGAAGAGAGCAAGAGACTTCATCGTTAGCCAGTTCCAGGAGTTCGGTCTGCAACCACAGGAGCACAAGTTTGTTGTTAATCAAGTACGTAACGGTATATTTTTAAGAAAATAGACAAAATGCGTTGCAAACCAAATTTTCACAGCGAGCATATTATGTAAATGCCACTGATACAAAGTAATTACACATTCGTAACAACGTAGCCACAATCGATGTACAGCTCCCACTAAGTTCTTTATAATACATCCAATACCACTATCAAATTCTGCGAACATAGAGACGTAGAAATACAGCCATGAACATCACATCCCTAACTTAAATCTTGATCTAAGGCTTGAATAACTGCATACCAGAGCCTCACGTATGCATCTACCACCGCCATCATCCGGCTAATCATTACGCACAAAAAGATCCGCGGTCTGGGAAAACTGGGCTTCATTCATGAGCTTCAAATATCGCCCCAGATTAGCTTGTGCTCACGCACAGGCTTTACAGGGACGACACTTTTCGCCACGACTAGATTTTTTATGTCGAAGAGACTTACATATAACAAAATCCATTAAAGCGGAAAGTGTCGTTCCTGATTAGATTTTGGGAATACACAAGCCGATCCTGCATAACACTTAATACACATGCATAAAGCCAAGATTTGTACAGAATGCTGCTCATATGCTTTTTTACACAAGTCTTTCTGTTGAAATTACTTCTATTATCATACCTATATCAGTACGAGTTCTACAACATTATTGGGATCCTTAACGGGACTCGAGTCGGGACGGTCGATGACAAACTGGTCGGAGTAGGCACCCATTATGACACAGTTGCCGACACAAAAGGTTATGTATCGATAACGCAGTTTTCATTTATATGAGCTGCGCTGTGGGTACACGGGGCTTTATGTTTGTGCGTAAAGTGTCATCCCTGATTAGTCTTTAACATCTGCACAGGCTAATCAGTGACGACTCGTTCAGCTGTTATGATGTATTGTTTTGTTTTAAGGGAGTCTCATCTTAGCGAAAATCCAACTTAGGAAGAAAGCGTCGTCCCTTGTGTGCGGACTGCATATGCTTATCTGGACGACACTATTTGCAAAAGCATTAAGCACCGGTTTCCCAGAGCGAGGCTCACATGTTTGTGATTATGCATACGTCATTGCAGTGACTTACTTCGTAATTTCGTTTCGCTTTAGTGAAACCAAAGATTCATCCAGAAATTGTGTAATTATAGGTGAAACTGACATAATTATAAATAGTGTGCTTAAAAATAAAGACTCTCTTTGTGTTTTTTTGTTATTTAAAGTCCTTTGTTGTATTTAAATTGTTTATTACAATATGCAGCATACACATCAGTTTGTCTTGAACCTCGAGGTGACAGCAAATGTTGTGTTGCTTATAGGTGTCGACGACAATGGCTCGGGCATGGCGGCCATGCTGTATGTTGCTAAGCAACTTACAGACGAGAATAAACGAGGCGTGAAACGCAACAACACGGTGCTATTTATAGCCTTCGATCATGAAGAAGCTGGTATGTTGTGTATCATTATCAATAATTATTTTACTAACCATCGTCTTTCCATCAGTGTTTTACATAAGTGTCATCATCAGCAACAATATCACCCCAATTTGATACACAACAGCTGCAAAACATTTTCTATTTACGCTATAGTGGCACATTTGGTATGCATTGAGGGCCTAAAATTGATTTCAAATTTTTAAAAATAATAAATACATCATATTCCAGCAAGCTTGTGTAAGGCCTTAAATTATTCAGCTGACAAGTATTAGTATTACTTTAAGAACGTTTAATTACGCTGTTGAATTTATGAGCCTTTAATGTCCTAATGTTAGACTTTGAAAAAATAGGAACTCGGTGGTTCGAAACTCGGTGACGGCAATACATTAAAAAAAATTCGTTTTAAATAACTTTCGTATATGAGCAAGTCCCTTTCAATATTGCTCTACAAAATAAATGTACCCGAAATACGCAGGCCTCATCGGAAGCAAGCAGATTATAAGCGGTTGGCTGAACCCGTGGCTGGCACGGACGTACGGAACGGCGGCACGACAACTTGTACCGTACGGCATGATCGTCTTGGACACGATCATGGGCTACAACCTGACCGCCAACTCACAGAGTATACCATCACCGCAGGCCGTAAGTGCATGTGCCTTAAGTGTCTTCCCAAATAAGCCTGTGGAGTCCGCACGGGTAAATCAGGGACGACACTTTCCCCTTCACTGGATTTTCGTTTAGAACAGACTTCACTTAAATGATAAATACAATAAAAGCGCAACTGGACTGCGCAATGAACTGCGCAGGCTAATCTGGGACATCACTTTACGCATATGCTTTAACCCTTTGCATGCTGGGAAATTTGTCGTCTGCTTAAATGTCGTCCGCTGAATTTCTAAAATTAGCATTTTCTTCGATTTTTTTCAAAGAATATTATCAGAATAGTAAACAGTTTGGATCCTGATGAGACGCCACGTTCTGTGGCGTCTCATCTGGATCCAAACTGTTTGCAAAGGCCTTCAAAATTCGGTTCCCGCACTGAAAGGGTTAATCCACGTTTTCCCAGAACGCGTCGCAAATGGTTCACCAGACGGACAAACTGATAGGCAGCAAGTTTGTTTTATTGACGTAAACTTTACTTTGTTGTGTTATTAACAAATAGTTTAACATATATCTGTATCTTATAATGTCAACGTAGTAAATGCTAGTTCTCAAAGCTCAGCATTATATTGGTCGCGTAGATATTAACATACATACCGTACAACTTTTTTGTGATTTTTCACAAATACAAAATCTGCAACTATTGTACAACTAGCAACTATAACTTTAGCAACTACACAAGTTGTAGTTCTGCAACAAATACAAGAACATGTGTCGGTATAAGCCTAGTTTTGGTTGTTGAAGTTGACAACATTTGATAACTATAATTACAGATCGAATCGACGTTCCAAACGGTCTACCGCAATGTTCAGTCCGATAATAGACGTGGCGATTTCCTTCTAAATATCTACAGAAAAGATGCGGATAGAGCGCTCGGTGAAGCCTTTACCAGGGCATGGCAAGCGCTGAGCCATCCGAGGTTTGAACTCGAAGTGTTCCCACTGCCTATTTCTAGTCTGACGCAGCTGATGGAGCCCTATCTGACCTTCTACCAACCCTTCCTGCGCAGTGATCATAGGAATCTCTGGCTCGATAACATTCCGGCTATTTTCCTCACAGATTCGGGTAGGAACAAGTTTATCACATACTCAAATGCACTTTGAAAAAGTAATATGTTCTTCTCAGATATTTTTTGATACGTAACGCACCAGTTTAATTTCATTTTACGGAATAACGCACGACAAATTTGATGATGCCATTTATTATATCTTTTTATTCCGTGCTGCCCCGAACTACATTTTGAGCTAATTTTGCATAACATATTGTATCTTAATATCATAGTTACGCCTTTGTCTCTATGAAAGTTGGTCTGTTTCACGCACATGTATTCCTTATTGTCGGTCGCGTTATTTCAGCGGACTACCGCGGCGCTATGCAGGTATGCTACCACAGTCAGTGTGACAATGTCGAAACCATGCTGACCGAGGACAACCTGATGTTTCTCTCCAAGACAACGGACGCCATTTATCAAACCATAAACAGCCTTTCCGAACCCTCCGAGCCAGGTAGGGGTGAGGGTAATGTTCGTAAACCCTTTTTGCGAACTCCATTGATTAAAAGTGAAAATCGGCGCTTGTTGTTTTTCATTTCGATTCCAATACTCGCTCGGCAGTCTTGTATTGTATTTCGCGCATTGATTTGTTAAGATCAAAATAAAAAGAATCGCGCTCCAAGTAAACGGGGTTAAATGCATGTGTGTAAAGTGTCGTCCCAGATACACCTGTGAAGTCAACACTTGCTAATTAGGGACAATACTTCTTCATGTTATGATATTTTTTGTTAAAATCTGGTTTCTTCTTAGCAAACATCCAGTTTAGCCGGAAAGTGTCGTCCTGATTAGCGCATGCGGACTGCACAGGCTAATCTGGGACGACACTTTCCGATGTTATGATATTTTTTGTTTAAAGAAAGACTTTTCGTAGCAAAAATCCAGCGTATGAGGAAAGAGTCGTCCCTGATTACCTTTTGTGGACTGCACGGGCTATTATGGACGACACTTGACGCACATGTATTCCGTCCCTTTTCTCAGAGCGCGTCTTTATCGCTAACGTACACAAATATACAGCTTATTTCAATATGATCGTTTTAACTTTCCTAAACAATTATATCAATATGTTTTAAAACCTGTTTCGTTTCGTTTTCATTTCAGCCACCAGTGGGTGCCACCTCATAACGTCACTTTGGTACCTGATTGTTGTTCTTGTGGTCACAATTGCAGCTAGATATTTCATACTGTTTCAGTAATGTTTGCTGTCACAAAGATATGTGTCTTTTATTAAAAGCCCAAATTTCCGTATAAGTGTTTGAATGGCGCTGATTAGCAGGTTTATATGAAATTAAAATAACCAGGAAATTATTTAAAATCATAAATGCATTCCACAGAAACTCATTACATTATCATGTATGTGTGTATACTCACCAGTCTTAATTTTTATATAGTTTTTCCCCTATAAAACCTTCGATTAACATTGAATTAACCACTGTTTTAATATATTTTGTCTTTATGTCCCCTTCGAAGAAGGCGTCATATATATATATAGCAATTGCACTTTTCATCTATTGGTCTGTGCGTGTGTCCGGTGTTCCTTTCGACCCCCGTTTCCCTACTTCAAAGATCAATGTAAAACTTAAAGGTCAAATGCGGTAAAAACATGAAAATTACTGTCGAATCAAAAACTTTGAAATATATTTATGACTTTAAAAATAACTAGGCACACGAAAAAAGATTCCAAGACGCCGTGGTCTCATTAAACTTCCGTCTCTCTGTCGCAAAAGTCAAGGTCACGGTTAAAAGCCATGTCAAATTCGGTAATAAAACAGCTTCGCAATTCCTGCCTCAGTCATAATGTTGCAATTGCATAAATGAGTTATTTAAAAATGGCACAAATTTACACCATCATATTAAGACGTTTCGCGGATAACACGCCTTTCTACCTGAAAGGTCAACGTTACAAGTTCAAAAGTAAAACTTGATAATTCTAGCCTCAGACATAATTTTGCCATTCATTGATGGTTTGTTTAGTAACAAATGCAAACCACCATGAGGCGACTTGACACATGTTAAAACCTTCTCTCTTAAACAAAGGTCAAGGTCACATATTGAGTTCAATGTTTGAAAACACATTGGAATGGGGGGGGGGCATCTGTGTCCTACTGATTTATGTCTTTATTTTTATATTGAGTTTACGAGGTGTCAGGGTAAATTTTGATATACATTTCCACTGTTTTGTGCAGTTAAGTACACTATCTTTTGGTGTCAAACAAATCTCAGCGTTAATTCACTGCTTTCATTTAATTCATACGCTTCAATAAAAATATAAATATTCGCCAGACTCTCTTACGGAGATTTTAAAGTTGCTAATACAGAGTGTTTATGTGAAGATTGTTTTTATTACTTGGTAGCCTAGGACACTTGTAATAACCATTATGTTATTTATATTTAAAACAAACTTATTTGCTATACAATAACAAGTCATTATAATAAAGGTTGTATAGAGGTTGTGAAAGACGTAGCAATATTATCTGGCAACGGGTTTTTTTCGGGGGGGGGGGGGGGATTTGGATTTTGCCACAGCTATACGATAACTCTGCTAAAATTATTTCTGAATACTTTCACAGTGAGGTTCCTTGTTAGAGGTATAAAGCACTGTTAATCAATTACTTGTATAATACATAAATACTTTAAGCGTATGTTCCGTACATTGGGTACATTGAAGCATACTGTGGCGTCCGTCATTACGGGGAACTCGGCCTTCAATGTGTGTTTGCCTTGCCGTCTGTGTCCACGTTTAAATATTACCCTGTTTTGTGTTCTCGTGTATTTATTCGATGTATTATAGACGTATAACTAGACGTGTGTCAGTTTAAATAATATATTTATTCGTTGTGTAGTTATTATCAAAACAGTGAATTTTTGTCGGTTGTAAGTATAATATTCTTAATATTATATATTCTAATATAAACAGATACATGAATGTTGCCAATGATATAGGATACTTGTTTCATCTGCATTTTATGTGTATTGATTTTCTTTGTTCGTAAGTTATATATACAAGTTCTACAATGTTTCGTCTATCTTTACTCGTATGTATCCATTTTAAGCACATTGGAAATAAACCTTTTCAAACAAACTTTTCTGTCTCTTCATGCAACTTTATTCAAAAAATATTAAAAACGTATTTTTAAAAGATCCTATTAAGTTATATAGAGCTTTACTAATAAACGTAAACAAACATTACGCACTTCAATGATTTCGTTATACATTTCATTGATTTTGACAATTTAAATGAAGCTTTCACACTCGAGTACTATAAAAAGCTCGACAATACATCTGCATGTGTTCATTACGGTTGGCTGGCTCCTAAAAAAGACAATCATTCAAGTAAGAATTTTTCGTGTTTTTTTGCGCTTTAATAAAGTTTCATATATTTTACAAGATCTTCTGTAATTAAAAGTTTTATACATATACAACAATACTATAGTTTAAGTGTATCAACTTCATTAAAGATTTATGTAAATATATCCGAAATTAATCGGGATATAGGCAATCCATAAAAAACACGTTATGTTTCGTTAAATTGAGTTTGTAAAAAGCTATTGACCTGTTGTGAAAACTTCTATGGAGAACTCATTTTAGGAAAAATTATATTATGTATGAGATCATATTTTATGTATATGCTTTATCATCCACCCATCCACCCACCTACTCACCTACCCACCTACCCACCTACCCATCCACCCACCTAGCCACCCACCAATCCACCCACCTACCAACCCAACCACCCACCCACCCATCCACCCACCCACCTACCCACACTCACACGCACCTCCAACGCACGCACACGAGCATTATATAATTACATTATTATATCATTATTTTCCCCTGCCCGTGAAACCGGAGGGGACTTAATGTTTGCACTCTGTCTGTCAGTCTGTCTGTCAGTCTGTCTGTCAGTCAGTCAGTCCGTCACACTTTTCTAGATCCTGCGATAACTTTAAAAGTTCTTCATATTTTTTCATGAAACTTGAAACATGGATAGATGGCAGTATGGAGATTATACACATCATTTCATTTTGTTCCTACGTCAGAAATTCTGGTTGCTATGGCAACACATATATACAAAATACTGACAATGGTGGAGATTCACCGGTAGGGGACCATATTGCTTGGCAATCTCTTGTTATATATATAATAGTGCCGACGAAGTTTTCGCCGACGGCATGTTTTTTTTATCGCGTTATACTGATACAAATCTGAGCCACCTTACGTTATATGATGTCATTCACGTGGAAGCGTAAGCTTCATTCTATACAAATGGTAGCTGTGGGGAACAGTTGGCAAGCTGTCCACGTCATCGAGACGTGCAGTTGTTGGCAAAGGCTTCCGCTATAACAAGAAAAATTTCATAGTGAGTTTTGGGATACGGATTCTGTAAATTGTGCGACCGACATTCTTCATTCATATATTAGTCGCGTTCTGAGAAAACTGGGCATAATGCATGTGCGTAAAGTATCGTCCCAGATTAGCCTGTGCAGTCCGCACAGGCTAATCAGGAACGACACTTTCCACTTTTATGACATTTTTCGTTTAAATGAAGTCTCTTCTTAGCAAAAATCCAATTTAGGCGGAAAGTGTCGTCCCTGATTAGCCTGTGCGGACTGCATAGGCTAATCTGGAACGACACTTTACGCACATGCATTATGCCCAGTTTTCTCAGAACGCGACTCATATTATAGTATAAAACATAGCAATTTCAATAATGTAATATTGCAGTATAAAACCAAGTGTTAATGAAATCAAACAGCATATTAAACAATAATAGACTCGAACAACCCTTATTTGTTTTGCCTATACGTTACTTTGTTGGTATCCCAGGCAAATATCTTGTATGATAGTTTGAACCTTTAATCAATATCACGCAATTGATATTAAAGGTGGTAATTACCCCGTTATACAGGGTCGTTAGAATATTAAACACAAATCTGTCCAAAAACTCACCAGAAAAACGTTAATACATTTAACACAATGTCTATGACCATAACACTTGAGTACATTGTTTCTTTAAAATTTGCAAAATTGTTGTATGAGACATGGAGCGAAAAGCGAAAAATACCCGATGAATGGCATTCTTATATTTACCATCGGCGGGCGGGTGGTCATTGAAAAAACAACTACAACAAATTAATATACAGAAGCGGGAAAAGTGAAATGAGACAATTACAGGTACTGCGAATTAATGAAATGAAAAAACATTTTCCTTTGGACAAAATAATCGGAAGACATCGCCCTTCAAATAGCACATGATTTTGTCCGTTTATAATGCATTTTGCCTTATTTAATCCTATAAATAACATAAACCCAGTGATAACATTACTAAATATAAAATAGTATGTTATTCATTTCTTAATACCTAAATTTAAATCATTAATTGTCCTGACTGCCGATGTTGTTTATGAAATGCTGATGTTAATATCCCCGCCCCCCCCCCCCCCCCCCCCCCCGCCCAGAATATATCCAACAGAATGATTTCCCTTGGATAATTTTTCAATATCATTTAGAATCAAAGCGCTGAAGGCACTGACATTGTTCGCTACTGCATAATCTTAGACACAACTCAGTTTTCAAAATTATGTTATAGCTTTATATATCGCACGTCGAAATGAACATAACCAATTCAAAGTTATAGAGTGTGTCTTAAAGCACATGTCGAGATGTGTGTGCACTGTTTAAACTTATATTTATGTTATAGAGATAACTTAGACAAAATTACAACAATATGTCTCTTTTTTCACAATTGGTTGCTGCACTGGCAACCATCTTTAGACTTTTGGTTGCCTTGCTAAAGAATAACAAGCATATAATCATGTACATGTTGCGTTATGTGTATTTAATACTTTATCTATTTTCTTTTTATTATTGAGCAACAATTTTGCCAACATGACAGACTGTTAATGCAGCTTTGAGCCCCGTTTCCCCGAAAGCAGACAATATGTATAGATTCAATGATAAACTTGCCAATGTCGTCGAACACGCTGTTATAAACACTAGACTGGCCAATATCGTCGCACAAGCTCTTAAACCTGCTGTTTACATACAGGCTGTCTGCTGCAGTGTACCAGTGAAGTATAAACAGGCAGTGGTTACCGTTCCTAGCGTAGTTAACTGCAGTTATCGTTCCTAGCGTAGCTAAAGCAGACTGACTTGCAAATCTACCAATCTACATTACTCGTGAGCTAACGCTCACAACTAAAAACAACACAACACGACTCACTTAGCGGCATTAACTGATATTTTAATTTATAGTTTTAAACATTTTTCTGTTTGGAAACGTTATATATCGGAGAGTTAGTTTTCAGCATAGTTAGACCGCTGATTGGCGGACACGCGTTGTGTCTCGCTGGTCGACAGCATAGTTAGACCGCTGATTAGCGAACACGTGTTGTGTCTCGCTAGTTGACAGCATAGTTAGACCACTTCTTGGCGGACATGTGTTGTGTCTCGCTTGTCCACAACATAGACCGCTGATTGGAGGACACGTGTTGTGTCTCGAACTAGTTGACAGCATAGTTAGACCGCTGATTGGCGGAAACGTGTTGTATCTCGCTAGTTGACAGCATAGTTAGAGCGCTTCTTGGCGGACATGTGTTGTGTCTCGCTTGTCCACAACATAGACCACTGATTGGCGGACACGTGTTGTCTCTCGCTTGTCGACAGCATAGTTAGACCGCTGATTGGCGGACCCGTGTTGTGTCTCGCTAGATGACAGCATAGTTAGACCGCTGATTGGCGGACACGTGTTGTGTCTCGCTAGTTCACAGCATATTTAGACCACTGATTGGCGGACCCGTGTTGTGCCTCGCTAGTTGACAGCATAGTTGGACCGCTGATTGGCGGATACGTGTTGTGTCTCGCTAGTTGACAGCATAGTTAGACCGCTGATTGGCGGACACGTGTTGTGTCTCGCTTGTCGACAGCATAGTAAGACCGCTGATTGGCGGACCCGTGTTGTTTCTCGCTTGCCGACAACATAGTTAGACCGCTGATTGGCGGACTCGTGTTGTGTCTCGCTTGTCGACAGCATTGTAAGACCGCTGATTGCCAGACACGTGTTGTTTCTCGCTTGTCGACAGCATAGTTAGATCGCTGATTGGCGGACACTTTTTGTGTCACGCTAGTTGACAACATAGATCGCTGATTGGCGGACACGAGTTGTGTCTCGCTAGTTTACAACATAATTAGACCGTTGATTTGCGGACACGTGTTTAGTCTCACTTGTTAACAGCATAGTTAGACCGCTGATTGGCGGACACGTGTTGTGTCTCGCTAGTTGACAGCATAGTTAGACCGCTGATTGGAGGACTTGTGTTGTGTCTCGCTTGTCCACATCATAGTTAGGCCGCTGATTGGCGGACACGTGTTGTGTCTCGCTTGTCGACAGCATAGTTAGACCGCTGATTGGAGGACACGTATTGTGTCTCGCTAGTTGACAGCATATTTAGATCGCTGATTTGCGGACCCGTTTTGTGTCTCGCTTGTCGACAGCATAGTTAGACCGCTGATTGGCGGACACTTGTTGTGTCTCGCTTGTTGACAGCGTAGTTAGACCGCTGATTGGCAGACACGTGTTGTTTCTCGCTTGTCGACAGCATAGTTAGACCGCTGATTGGCGGACACTTTTTGTGTCACGCTAGTTGACAACATAGATCGCTGATTGGCGGACACGAGTTGTGTCTCGCTGGTTTACAACATAATTAGACCGCTGATTTGCGGACACGTTTTGTGTCTCACTTGTTAACAGCATAGTTAGACCGCTGATTGGCGGACACGTGTTGTGTCTCGCTAGTTGACAGCATAGTTAGACCGCTGATTGGAGGACACGTGTTGTGTCTCGCTTGTCGACAGCATAGTTAGACCGCTGATTGGCGGACAAGTGTTGTGTCTCGCTTGTCGACAGCATGGCTAGACCGCTGATTGGTGGACCCGTGTTTTGTCTCGCTAGTTGACAGCATAGTTAGAGCGCTGATTGGCGGACGCGTGTTGTGTCTTTGTAGTTGACAGCATAGTTAGACCGCTGATTGGCGGACGCGTGTTGTGGCTCGCTTGTCGAATGCATTGTTAGACCGCTGATTGAAGGACACTTGTTGTGTCTCGCTGGTTGACAGCATAGTTAGACCGCTGATTGGCGGACACGTGTTGTGTCTCGCTTGTCCACAGCATAGTTAGGCCGCTGATTGGCGGACACGTGTTGTGTCTCGCTAGTTGACAGCATAGTTAGACCGCTGATTGGCGAACACGTGTTGTGTCTCGCTTGTCGACAGCATAGTTAGATCGCTGATTGGCGGACACGTATCGTGTCTCTCTAGTTGACAGCATAGTTAGACCGCTGATTGGCAGACACGTGTTGTGTCTCGCTTGTCCACAGCAAAGTTAAGCCGCTGATTGGCGGACACGTGTTGTGTCTCGCTAGTTGACAGCAAAGTTAGACCGCTGATTGGCGGACACGTGTTGTGTCTCGCTAGTTGATAGCATAGTTAGACCGCTGATTGGCGGACACGTGTTGTGTCTCGCTTGCCCACAGCATCGTTAGAGCGCTGATTTGCGGAACCGTGTTGTTTCTCGCTTGTCCACAGCAAAGTTAGACCGCTGATTGGCGGACACGTGTTTTGTCCCCCTTGTCCACAGCATAGTTCGACCGCTGAATGGCGGACACGTGTTGTGTCTCGCTAGTTGACAGCATAGTTAGACCGCTTCTTGGCGGACACGTGTTGTGCCCCGCTTTTCGACAGCATCGTTAGACCGCTGATTCGCGGACGCGTGTTGTGTCTCGCTAGTTGACAGCATAGTTAGACCGCTTCTTTGCGGACACGTGTTGTGTCCCGCTAGATGACAGCATATTTAGACCGCTGATTGGAGGACACGTGTTGTGTCTCGCTAGTTGACAGCATAGTTAGACCGCTGATCGGCGGACACGTGTTGTGTCTCGCTTTAAATTGATCCATTGCCTAGGGGGAAAATGATTCCTTAGCGTTCTTAATTGTATAATGCCAATTGAGTTTTCGGAAACAAATATGTATTTTCCATCTATATAAATCTCTGTCTTACCTGTAGGGGATTTAAGTGATAAAACTTTTTTAATGTGGTAATTATTTCACATTTTAAAACAGCAAAATAGTATATCGTGCAATCTATTAGAAAAAAATTTAGCATGCCACGAAGCATTCTTACAATTCTGAAGAAAATACAGATGCCACTTACTCTCGAAATCATATTGCTAAAGAACGTGCTCCACAATCTATCAATCTATATATCTTTCTATCTAGTTTTTTGCGTAGTTTAAAGTCTCGTTTATTTGAGCTACGTACGTTATACTTACTTTTAAGCACACATATTAAATCTATAGAATAATGTATCTTTAAGTATTCGAAATCAATAAACATGAGGCTAAATGAAATGTTGACAATGTCCTTCGACGGTGATTAAGAGTTCATCATCAACAGTAATACATCGGTATACTAGTATATAAATAATTAAATACGTATATTGCAACTCTATTACATGTATTATTGTTTATGAGATCATACACCATAACCTCACTGTTTGGATTGTGATAAAATCTCAAAATATGTTAAATATGTCAGGTTAGCTGAGCAGAATTATTACAACGAAACTACCACATACGGCGCGTAGTCTGGTAAAGAGTACGTGTGATATACAACACTATGTTTATGATGAGACCCCACCCTTCGCTCTTAATACAAAATATTTCGACAAAGTTATGTCACAAGTGTTTTATATTAAATATGTCGGCAAAGGTATGTCACAAGTGTTTTATTTTACATATTTGGGCAAAGGTATGTCACAAGTGTTTTATATTACATATGTCGGCAAAGGTATTTATATTTAAGGTTTGTGAGCCTCGTTTTAGGTAAACGGGTTTAATCCACGCGCGTAAAGTGTCGTGCCAGAGTAGCCTGTGTAGTCTTCACAGGCTTATCAGGGACACCACTTTCCGCCTAAACTGGATTTGCGCCGAGAAGAGACTTCATTTTTGTGAAAAATATCATACAGGTGGAATGGTACCTGCATAGCACGTGTGGACTGCACGGACATCATACAGGCGGAATGTTTGGTACCTGCATAGCACGTGTGGACTGCACGGACATCATACAGGCGGAATGTTTGGTACCTGCATAGCACGTGTGGACTGCACGGACATCATACAGGCGGAATGTTTGGTACCTGCATAGCACGTGTGGACTGCACGGACATCATACAGGCGGAATGGTACCTGCATAGCACGTGTGGACTGCACGGACATCATACAGGCGGAATGTTTGGTACCTGCATAGCACGTGTGGACTGCACGGACATCATACAGGCGGAATGGTACCTGCATAGCACGTGTGGACTGCACGGACATCATACAGGCGGAATGTTTGGTACCTGCATAGCACGTGTGGACTGCACGGACATCATACAGGCGGAATGTTTGGTACCTGCATAGCACGTGTGGACTGCACGGACATCATACAAGCGGAATGTTTGGTACCTGCATAGCACGTGTGGACTGCACGGACATCATACAAGCGGAATGTTTGGTACCTGCATAGCACGTGTGGACTGCACGGACATCATACAGGCGGAATGTTTGGTACCTGCATAGCACGTGTGGACTGCACGGACATCATACAGGCGGAATGTTTGGTACCTGCATAGCACGTGTGGACTGCACGGACATCATACAGGCGGAATGTTTGGTACCTGCATAGCACGTGTGGACTGCACGGACATCATACAAGTGGAATGTTTGGTACCTGCATAGCACGTGTGGACTGCACGGACATCATACAAGTGGAATGTTTGGTACCTGCATAGCACGTGTGGACTAAACATCATACAGGCGGAATGTTTGGTACCTGCATAGCACGTGTGGACTGCACGGACATCATACAGGCGGAATGTTTGGTACCTGCATAGCACGTGTGGACTAAACATCATACAGGCGGAATGTTTGGTACCTGCATAGCACGTGTGGACTGCACGGACATCATACAAGTGGAATGTTTGGTACCTGCATAGCACGTGTGGACTGCACGGACATCATACAAGTGGAATGTTTGGTACCTGCATAGCACGTGTGGACTAAACATCATACAGGCGGAATGTTTGGTACCTGCATAGCACGTGTGGACTGCACGGACATCATACAGGCGGAATGTTTGGTACCTGCATAGCACGTGTGGACTAAACATCATACAGGCGGAATGTTTGGTACCTGCATAGCACGTGTGGACTGCACGGACATCATACAAGCGGAATGTTTGGTACCTGCATAGCACGTGTGGACTGCACGGACATCATACAGGCGGAATGTTTGGTACCTGCATAGCACGTGTGGACTGCACGGACATCATACAAGTGGAGTGTTTGGTACCTGCATAGCACGTGTGGACTGCACGGACATCATACAAGCGGAGTGTTTGGTACCTGCATAGCACGTGTGGACTGCACGGACATCATACAGGCGGAATGTTTGGTACCTGCATAGCACGTGTGGACTGCACGGACATCATACAAGCGGAATGTTTGGTACCTGCATAGCACGTGTGGACTGCACGGACATCATACAGGCGGAATGTTTGGTACCTGCATAGCACGTGTGGACTGCACGGACATCATACAAGTGGAGTGTTTGGTACCTGCATAGCACGTGTGGACTGCACGGACATCATACAAGCGGAATGTTTGGTACCTGCATAGCACGTGTGGACTGCACGGACATCATACAGGCGGAATGTTTGGTACCTGCATAGCACGTGTGGACTGCACGGACATCATACAAGTGGAATGTTTGGTACCTGCATAGCACGTGTGGACTGCACGGACATCATACAAGTGGAATGTTTGGTACCTGCATAGCACGTGTGGACTGCACGGACATCATACAAGTGGAATGTATGGTACCTGCATAGCACGTGTGGACTGCACGGACATCATACAAGTGGAATGTTTGGTACCTGCATAGCACGTGTGGACTGCACGGACATCATACAAGTGGAATGTTTGGTACCTGCATAGCACGTGTGGACTGCACGGACATCATACAAGTGGAATGTATGGTACCTGCATAGCACGTGTGGACTGCACGGACATCATACAGGCGGAATGTTTGGTACCTGCATAGCACGTGTGGACTGCACGGACATCATACAAGCGGAATGTTTGGTACCTGCATAGCACGTGTGGACTGCACGGACATCATACAAGTGGAATGTTTGGTACCTGCATAGCACGTGTGGACTGCACGGACATCATACAGGCGGAATGTTTGGTACCTGCATAGCACGTGTGGACTGCACGGACATCATACAGGCGGAATGTTTGGTACCTGCATAGCACGTGTGGACTGCACGGACATCATACAAGCGGAATGTTTGGTACCTGCATAGCACGTGTGGACTGCACGGACATCATACAAGCGGAATGTTTGGTACCTGCATAGCACGTGTGGACTGCACGGACATCATACAAGTGGAATGTTTGGTACCTGCATAGCACGTGTGGACTGCACGGACATCATACAGGCGGAATGTTTGGTACCTGCATAGCACGTGTGGACTGCACGGACATCATACAGGCGGAATGTTTGGTACCTGCATAGCACGTGTGGACTGCACGGACATCATACAGGCGGAATGTTTGGTACCTGCATAGCACGTGTGGACTGCACGGACATCATACAGGCGGAATGTTTGGTACCTGCATAGCACGTGTGGACTGCACGGACATCATACAAGCGGAATGTTTGGTACCTGCATAGCACGTGTGGACTGCACGGACATCATACAGGCGGAATGTTTGGTACCTGCATAGCACGTGTGGACTGCACGGACATCATACAGGCGGAATGTTTGGTACCTGCATAGCACGTGTGGACTGCACGGACATCATACAGGTGGAATGTTTGGTACCTGCATAGCACGTGTGGACTGCACGGACATCATACAGGCGGAATGTTTGGTACCTGCATAGCACGTGTGGACTGCACGGACATCATACAAGTGGAATGTTTGGTACCTGCATAGCACGTGTGGACTGCACGGACATCATACAGGTGGAATGTTTGGTACCTGCATAGCACGTGTGGACTGCACGGACATCATACAGGCGGAATGTTTGGTACCTGCATAGCACGTGTGGACTGCACGGACATCATACAAGTGGAATGTTTGGTACCTGCATAGCACGTGTGGACTGCACGGACATCATACAAGTGGAATGTTTGGTACCTGCATAGCACGTGTGGACTGCACGGACATCATACAGGCGGAATGTTTGGTACCTGCATAGCACGTGTGGACTGCACGGACATCATACAAGTGGAATGTTTGGTACCTGCATAGCACGTGTGGACTGCACGGACATCATACAAGCGGAATGTTTGGTACCTGCATAGCACGTGTGGACTGCACGGACATCATACAAGCGGAGTGTTTGGTACCTGCATAGCACGTGTGGACTGCACGGACATCATACAAGCGGAATGTTTGGTACCTGCATAGCACGTGTGGACTGCACGGGAAAATCTTGGACGACACTACGCACATGTATTAAGCACGGTTTTCACAGAGCGAGCCACATATTGATTATCCCTTACCTTTTACAAAATACGGTACCAATCAATACAATTATCATGTGCGTTCTTTTATATACTTTGTAATGCATGGTTGAACGTACCTTTGACTGCCGGTTCATATGAACAGAATTATAATTAACTTGTATTTTTAAATGTATAATGATCAATAGAAAATTCATTTAAACGTGATAACTTCACTTCCAATTGAGTTGATTTTCGCAAACATACATTCGATAACATATTAAAGTAATCTTTTGAAGATTTGCAATAAACGCAATCGCGTTTCACTCGGAGTGTATAGTCCATTAACGAAGATAAACAAAACGCTTCCATGACGAAATAGTCATCACCTTGTAAATATTTACAATAAACATTGGAAAGTAAACGCTGTTTAACTTCTGTCGTTATTGACCGAGTCCTTATCCGTCACGACTGGGAAAACTTGAATAAGTATTTAAATTATTGAAAATTGCATAGATGATAAATAATTAGAGATCAATAGTATTCCAGTTGAGAGTACAAGAAGGAACACGATACCGTTAAAGAAAACAGATCACTTTTAATGCCATTTTATCCTTTCGCCCTTACTGTTTGATTAGACTATAAATGGTATTTCGGCTACAAAACAAGAGTTTGAGATCATTAGAGAGAGCTCTGAGAAAACTGGCCTTAATGCAAGTGCGTATAATTTCGTCCCAGATTAGCCTGTGCAGTTCGCACAGCATAATAAGGGACACCACTTTCAACATGGATTTTGTTTTGGAGTAGACCTCTTAAAAACGAAATATTCAATCATAGTGGAAAGTGTCGTCATTTATCCGCCTGTACAGACAGCACAGGCTTATCTGATAAACACTCCACGCACATGCATTAAGCCAAGTTATTACAGAATGCGGTTCAAATCACCGCTGCTTTTCCAAGCTTGCATGGGATTAAACATTTGGCGCACCAACTGGGTCGAACATTTAACTTCTGCTGCGGCAGAAAAAATGCTGCTCGAACTAGAATGTCCCTTTAATTCTCTCAACACTCGGGTAGTACTAGCATGTCCCTTTAACTCTCTCAACACTCGGGTAGTACTAGCATAACCCTTTAACTCTCTCAACGCGTAAGTAGTACAAGCATGTCCCTCTCATCCTCTCAACACTCCGGTCGTACTAGCATGTCCCTTTAACTCTCTCTACGCTCTGGTAGAACTTGCATGTCCATTCACTTTCTGAACGCTCAGATATAACTAGCGTGTCCATTTGATCTCTTAAGTAGGTTGGGTAGTAGCGTCCCATAGAGTCAATGATCCGTCACAGTGAGCGATTTTGTATTACCAAAGCTTTCCGATTTATTTGACATAATGACATAAAACGGATTAAGTGCGGTGTTGACGTTAAGTATGTTAATGAAAATTGTAGCATGTAATAATACCTTGACATAAGTAGTACCGTATTGGAACAAGAAATCTGTCCGCTAGGGTACGTAGCTTGTTTTCTTACGTGAGACGCATTCACACGTTATTTGCATTATATTAGTGAAAATAATTCATGTGTTGTTGTTTTATTGCAAGTATGTATTTATAAATATATTGGATTGTACTAAATGAATTCTTATGGGATTAAAAATTAATATTTTTCGAAATAAACTACTAGTATACGAACGCCATGTTTTGCTGGTGGTTATATTGAAACTTATGCAGCTATTCATGCTGTTAATTATACAGCTAGTTATTTTGCTCGTCATGCGGCTAGTTATACTGCTTGTTGAACTACTTGTTTTGCTGCCAGTTATACTGCTAGTAATACTGCAAGTTATACTACTAGTCATACAGCTAGTTACACTGCTAATTATATTCCTTGTTATTTAGCTTGTTATACAGCTAGCTATGCTGAAAGTTACACTGGCTGTTATACAGCTATTATTATACTCGTTATACCACTAGTTATATTTCAAGTTGAACTGCTTTTTATACTGCTCATTATACTTCATGTTCACCGTATACGCCTTTTCACATACAGATATTGATGTCATGTAGTATGCATTTTATTTACACATTCATTGATGCACAAGCAAGAAAAAGCTAATATATTGCCTTTTGAATATATATACCTACAAATACGTGAACGTTTTAGTGCGTATCAACTACATTTGTACCATGTACTAATTGTTGAATAAGTGAGTAAACATTTATCGTATTTAACATGTTTTGTTTTGTAACCGCTTTGTTTTGCGCTAATAACCGTACGGGAGGTTATAAACAAGGAACGCTCAATGTTATTATAACTGTGTCAAATGCCACAGTTGTGTTAGTAAAGTTCATTAAACGGATTCCAAATGAAACACTTGTATTTGTTTAGGTCATTCAATGAGATTCGTTCAAAATACGAAATATATGGGCAAGTCCCTTTAAAAAGGATAACAACCTCACCATGGCCACCAAACAGAATGCACATATTATAATTTCAGCATATTTACCTATATTTTTAACATTAAATAATGGCATGCCATTACAAAAAATTGATCTATGACTGGTAAATTCATTTCTATATGAGTTTAGCACGCAATCCCAAAAGCAAATGGCAAATATTTGAGTTAATCTTGACAATGTGTTCGAGCATTTAAAGTTTTCATAAATTGATATGAAGCACACACTGGAATACTCTCCCCATAGTGGCATTCTCATATCTATAGCAAAAGCCTGTTTCTTGGCAATACTTCGTATAGTAAAAAAGTAATCTAGTTGTACTAACCATAATGATTGAATTTATTAGAGTATGCATCATTTAAACATATGTGACAAAACGTGATAGTTTAAATACGTACATATGTAAACGAAAGAAATACGTGATGCATACTAAAAGAAAATAAATCTTAAAACACCCATATGTGTTTAATAGTTAGATCAGTTTTAATTTAATATCGTTTAAAATGCATTCTGTTTGTTTCCGTCTTATGGTTGATAGAAGTACAATACTAGCTTCTAAATACAGGTTCTTATAAGAATTGTCTATAATAATTCCGCCTATAATTCAGGACATGAAGACGTTCGGTCTATCTCTCGAGAAGCTCGAGATAATATAGAGAGCGAGAGAGAGAGAGAGAGATGAGCTAGGAGCGGCGAGAGATAGAAGAGTAGAAGACAGAGAGAGCGAGATCAGCGAGAGCGAGCTGGAAGAGAAGCGAGGCCGCAATTTCCCTCCACTCCCTCCCTCCTCCTCCTCCCTCCCTCCTCCCTCCCTCCCCTCCCTCCCTTTGGATAAATATATATAATAGCAAAAATGTAGAAGATCCTTAATAGTAGGTATATAGTCTTAGTTGTTTCTCTTCACACACACACAACTTAACATTAATGATGGCATTATTAAATATCATAGGTTTCTCATTTCATATTGTTTATTCGTGTTCTTATAAATCGTGTACTTTATAGTAGGTTAATTTGAACATCATAACATGTTTTAAGTTAAGCAACTTAAAATTGACTTAAATGTCCTACTATATCTGTTTTGATTGCTTCGCAATGTGAAATCAAAATTACGTTAATTGTGCTTGTAAATTCTTGCAACTAGTGGTCAAGTTATCAGTTTCCAAATGTTTAATCGTGTTATCCTGATATGCCCTGCAAATTAATACTAGCAAGCTATCGAATTAATAGCGTTTTAGCTTTTTCAACTAAATCTTAGAAAAAAAAAAAACAATACAAAAAACAACAAGGGTTTTTCTGAATATATTTTTTTACTATAAGTACATGTGTACTATACGTTGCGGAATTCGAATTGTAATACCTGTAATACGATACAGAAAATTTCATTCTACGAGAATTTAAGCCATCGATAAAATTGTAAAAACAAACTTTGAAATTGAAGTAGCTTTAACCTATAGAAAGGGGCAATATACTTGTATCGAATGACATCGTTAAAAAAGTATAATCTATTATTTAAAAAATGTAATTTGAAAGTTTAAATAGAAACTCGATGATAAAGGAATGCAGTGACCAAATCAAAACGCTTAAATCTGGACGTATTAATAAGCGAGAGGTTAAAATTCGGAACTTTGATTTAAAAATAACTGTGAGATATTCAATCACGCAATTCAAAACGCACACATCCGACCGTATTAGCGATGGGTTAAGATTGGGCCAAGATTTAAAAATCAAAGTACTGGCAGTACTGGTGTGACGATGCTTTTGAAGAGGATGGATATAAAACATCAATTTAAGTTTATCTATATCACCACAATTGTGTATGTTGAACATTTGGGTACGATAAAAAATTTGGGTACGAAAATTTTGGGTACGAAAAAAAAATTGGTACGAAAAAAATTTGCGTACGAAACATTTTTGGTACGAAAAAAAGTTTAGGGGTACGGGGAAGTAGTACCCGTAGGTAACTTGACCCATTGAGCGAAACTGGGAGGCGGGTCACATTCTTGTTCATTAAGTATGGCAATACCTTCATGGTGATTCTCGAAAGTAGGTATGAGCACATAGCCGGACCATGTGAGCTCAATCGTATGAGCACTTGACTATCCGAGTTCGCCCACGAACATATGGATAGGTTAACTAATAGCGAAATGACCTTATACATGTATATGCTGAAATCTAACAATCGAACGAAATATCAAACATGGTATGTACACTTAGGTGGTTGTGTAATTTCTGTTAGAATATCGTATTCAATATGTAAATTTTAAATGATTGTGCCCGCACTTGAGTTTGTTGCCTTGTTTAAGTCTATACGCGCCTAGGCTGCACCCAGTGTGTGTATTTGTGTTTTTCCAAGGTAATGAGTTACCTCCGCGCTGAGGCTGCATAATGTTGGGACCCGGAGTGTGTCCAGCACTCCTACCTAATAAGATTAGATTGACGACAGTTGGGACGAATTTTGAATGATAGCTGCAATTTCCAGCTATGTGTTCTGTACTGAAATACTTTTTAATTTTTTATATGGTCAAATGCTGCGGGGGGGGGGGGGGGATGAGATTATCCGGAAAAAAACACCTGTCCGGAATGGTGACCACAAAACCTACAAAATATAACATTGCGCCGGGAGCGGTAATCGAACCGGTGTCGTAAAGGTGAAAAAGCGAACGCCCTTACCACTGCGCTAGCGGGACGGACAATTACGCAAAAAAAATGTTGTTTTATCTATATATATCATAGCAGTGCAGCGTTTACAATTTGCAGGTTCGAAATCGTTCGCATTCTTTAGTTTTGTGATCACGTAAAAAGTTAATTTTACATGTTTTTATTCGCAATTTATTTACTAAATCGAGAACAAATATCAAACAAAATAGAGAAAATATATAGTTGTTTCATTGGTCCATAAAAATAAAATGGATGTAAAATTACAAATTTGAAATTAACGTTCTGATACACTTATTGAATCTGTTTCCCCAGGATATGCTGTTCTATTAATATTAACCTTTATCAACACGAACGACAACTCTGCTAGGAGAATGTTATCAATGAAAATCAACGAGCAATCTCCTACGCAGTGGCGAATGCCAAGGGAAGTAACTGAATTATCGAGTTATCTCAATCGGACTGGCTCGGTCTTTTACATGGGTCGCCATTGTGAAGATTTTTTTACTGGTTATCAAACCTTGGACGCTGCTGTTCCAGCATCGTCAATAACTGACATTAAATCTTTTCAATTTAAAAACTCGTGACTGTAATCGATAGCATGGCGATATGTAGTACAGAGATCCGGTTTAAGCGTATTGTTGACTTACGTAAGTAATACCATTAATAAAATAGAACACACAAACATTAAAATAACCATATTTTTAGTGATAGACGATTTTACTAAATAAAAATTTCGCAATAATTTTTATTCTGGTGTTATATAAAATTTTATAAAATGTCAAGTTAACCCTCGTTTCCATATTACATATGAGAATTTCATATTCAAATTACCAAAGCGCAAAAACTACCGATTGCGAGATTGCCTTTACGAATTATACTTCGTTATAATGATACTCGAAGAGTTTCGTTGTTAAATGATACTCATTGAGTTTCGTTGTTATATGATACTCATAGAGTTTCGTTGTTATATGATACTCATAGAGTTTCGTTGTTATATGATACTCATAGAGTTTCGTTGTTATATGATAATCATAGAGTTTCGTTGTTATATTATACTCATAGAGTTTCGTTGTTATATGATACGCATAGAGTTTCGTCGTTATATGATACTCATAGAGTTTCGTTGTTATATGATACTCATAGAGTTTCGTTGTTATATGATACTCATAGAGTTTCGTTGTTATATGATACTCATAGAGTTTCGTTGTTATATGATACTCATAGAGTTTCGCGATTACACTTAAACAAATTTGGGCACACTGAAGTAAATTTTCTTTTTAACAATCCTTTCAACGAGGAGGTGGTTTTAATTTTATAAATTATATAATTTCTCAGAGGTTGTCCGTCGTCAAACCATTATTAGTTCTTGCGTAAGCGGTTGTCGGTTGTAATTCGAAAGAAAATTCTCGCTTAAACGAGACGTGATACATCGTTAATATCCTGAATTCTACGTCAGATATTAATCAAGAGTGTCGCTTAAACGGTTACAAAGCAGTCAGGCTGCTATAAAACACAGTTTGTATGTTGGTCTTATTGTATTACATGATCATGACACTGCGCTGTTTGTGACTACATCAAGCCACATATTCGTCTCCAGATAGGTGCAGAGAACCAGAACAAGTAGACGTAACAAGTAAACATAGTAAGTAGACATAACAAGTAGACATTCATTTGACGATGGTTAAAGACTGGGTCCGCTATTACTTGTGGCTTTAAAACGTAAATCCATGCTTTGACATTTGAATATCAATTTCGTCGCATGAGAAGTTTGGCGCATAAATAATGTCGTTACATTGAAAGGACTTGTTCACATGTTCATTAAATAACGATTTTCAATAAGAACTTCTCAAACGAATGTGTGCTTTATTTTTACATAAGCGAAAAATCACCCTTGACTCACAATTTGTCAATGGTATTTGTTTATTAATGGCTAATCATCATTCGAATACGGTTAATAAAACGAAGCGTGTGTAAAGATTTGCTTCGATATTTTGGAAGATACGTCGAAAACCGCTAAAGGGATTATGGTTCGTCAATAAGTTATTGATTGCACGAGAGGTTATAAACGAGCAACGCTCAAGTTTTTTTCAACATTGCCAAATGTCAAAGTTTTGTTATTTAAGTTCATTTAAAGGAATATGTCATTTAATGTCACAACTGCACCATACCCACCCAACAGTATGCTTAGATTGTTTTATTTACATTGTAAAGCATATACCTGTAGATGTAAAAATAAATACCGAACAGCGTGAAAAGGTTTCTTTTTAAAAGTTTTTACATACAGTTGTATAAATAAATATCGAACTGTGTGAAAAGGTTGCTTTTAAAAGGTTTATATTTAAATTATCGTTGTATAATAAATACAGGCATGACATTTAACTAAATTTGATCGATAGCTGGTTACTCCATTTCTACTCGAGTGAGCGCGCGAATAGCGAATTGTGAATATTTGAGCTTATCTTCAGGCAACATAATTCTGTTCCGTTCTGTTCTTTGAAATTTGAATTTTGATTTTTGTATTGCAATATTCTCGTATATTTTTTCGTTAGTCTCGAATATTTTAGAGGCGATTTTCTGCAGGTTCCAATTGATTGCCCAGTCCCGGTCACAATTTTAACAACCCTTCTGTTTGTTTTGCTTTTAGTCGCTCTAAGTCGCATAGCGTCTTTAATCGATCAGACGCGCTTGATTGGTGTCAAGCGTTAATCGATTTTACGGTAGTTGCGAATTTGTCATTGACTCAATCTTAAATTGGTTTGAGTAAACAATATATTAGACACTTTGTTAAAAAAAGCTTTTGTAAAAAAAAAGCATTCTCACATTTTGTGATAAAACGCTATGTAACAAATAAATGCTTTTAAAGTAATTCATCAATACTACACAAATTGACATCATAAAATTCCTGAAGTAAAAAAAAACCCTGACGAATAAATAAATAGTGTTGAATAATATTTCTATGGTGTTAACACGTTTGTTTAATTTTATATACATGTCTAAAATTGGGGTTTGTAATTATATTTAAAGTGTCTAAGGTACTTTATATCATCGTTCTGATTTGATTTGATCTTCGTAGATTTTTTTTCTAAAATATTTATGAATAAAAAATTGTAATATATATATTTGGTTCATTGTAATTCATGCGTATAAACTAGGATGGTGTTAATGGCACTTTAAATACTCTCCCACTGATGATTATACTCGTTTGCAGACCATTGCAAGTACATGCATTTTATAAGAAACCATTTCGCTCGAAGTTCGAATGGCCATCGAGCGTGGAAAATATAACAATACGTAGCTTGGGATGTAGCGTCCCATAAATGCATTGATTCGTCACAGCGAGCGGTTTTGTATTACCATAGCTTGCGAGATGGGTAAAATAGGTATGTTTCAAGCACTTAACACTAGAGAAATGACGCGACCAAAGAACATAGGTTCAGAGCTTTACATTGGTTTAATTACAATTTTGATATAGTAAAATGATGTTGATTTTGTTTTCGTTGCGTTTTATTTTCATTCTTAAATACTGCTTAACGAGATTACCTACATGTTCTTATTTATTTGTCCGTTGTATTATCTTCTGTTTGATATTTAATAAAAACCAACTAATTAAATACAAATCCCATAAATAAATACCACACGATTTTCGCCAGTGAAGCATACAATAAATATATTTTAATTTACGCCCGATGTTTGGAGAAGATTTATATAACATACGAAATATGAGAGGCTTGTTGGTCAACATCAAACCGTCAAGCATCGTTGATTTACCTCAACCGATATACACCTGAAATTCAAGTGCATGCAGACTCTTTGACAGAGGCATATAGTGGTGATGTATTGATAAACATTGTTGAAACGTTTTAAGAGTGGTGTAATGAAAAATGTAATTGTGTGTCAATACCTGGATATAAGTAGTACCGTAGTGGAACAAGAAATCTATCCGCCAGGGTAAGTAGCTTGTTTACCCTCGTTAGACGCATTCAAACGGTATTTGCATTATTGAAAATATGTTATGTGTTGTGTTATTGAAAAATATGAGCCATGCTCTGTGAAAAAGGGGGTTAAAGAATGTGCGTAAAGTGCCTTTCCAGATTAGCCTGTGCAGTCTACACAGGCTAATTAGGGACGTCACTTTCCGCTTTTATGTTATTTTCTGTTGAAAGAAAGTCTATTCTTAGCAAAAATTCAGTTGAGGCAGAAAGTGTCATCTCTTATTAGCCTGTGCGATCTAGACAGCCTAATCTGGGACGACACTAGGAACATGCATTAATCCCCCTTTTTACAGAACGCGGCTCATACACATTTATAAAATGAGTATTCATATTTATGTATATATTGGGTTAGACAAAATGAATGCTCATAGGCTTAAAGCTTAATATTTTTCGAAATAAACTACATGAAAGCTATGTTTTAACTATATAACCTAAAAGGATCCCCTTACTAAAAAAGCATTATCTAAAAGTGATGTAACGTTCTCGCTTTTCATTTTGAACACCTTGTATTATATTTTTGTATATATAACATTATAAAAATTAAATCGAATCCATGGCCATACATGTATATATTAAAGGTAATAATAGCTTTTGTCAACTCAATTGTATGTAACTCTTTGCTGGTTTGCTCATATAAACATAAACCAATTTCAATGGTATACGTCTTTTTCACAAAATGGTGAGAACAAATCCTTCGAACACACGCCATCCAGGTGAAGTTAAATTCAATAACAGTAAGTCATGGATCAATTCGATCCAATCTGAAAGACCAAAGCGCTATGGTTACAGTGTAACTGTTTCGCTGTTTTATTTCGAAATAGCTCGACAAAGACCTGGCACTCGTAAACTCCTTTTACATAAATTATACGCATGACTCCTTCCGTATATTTTTTATCCGGTTTTGTTCATGGGCGTTTGACACGAGTTTTGTTAGACCATAATATTTAATTTATTGAAGTACGCTTCAATGGATTGAAATCGCGTCCAGAACGGAAACTGATTGATTCGAGAATTAAAGCTCATGCCAATGCCAAGTTATATGTGTGAGCCCTACCTGTATTAAAATTCACTGCTAAACTATTTTACAAAATCGGTGTTTGTTTTTGTCGAATTCAAGGCGGGAATTCGGTTCCATTCCACATCCAAAAAAGTTTATATTCGTTCCCAAATGACTGCCTTGAATACCCAATATATGGTTCCAAAAACAAAATATATGAGCCGTGCTCTGTGAAAAAGGGGTTTAATGCATGTGCGTAAAGTGTCATCCCAGATTAGCCTGTGCATTCCGCACCGGATAATCATGGACCCAACTTGTCGCGTTTATCGTATTTTTCGTTTACAGAAAGTCTCTTTTTTGCAAAAATTCAGTTTTGGCGGAAAGTGTCGTTCCAGATTAGCCTGTGCTGACTTTACAGGCTAATCTGGGGCGAAACTTTACGTATATGCATTAAACCTCTTTTTCACAGAGCACGGCCCATATACCGGTCATCGAAAGAAACAGACTTGAATAGTAGCAAACATAATGTTACACTTACTTGTATTCTAGATATTTAAAGCATCTATAGGTAAAGAAAACCCAACAAACTAAATTGTTATAAATTTTGTCAAAACAATGCGGGTTATTTCCAGTCCAATGGGATCTGGCCAATTTCCCAAAATGATTTAAAATCAACGATATTAAATGATATGCCAGTTTCGTCCTTCTTCACGGGATGCTAGTTCTAATGCAAGCTAGGCTTCTAGTTATACTGATAGTTATACGTGTGATATACTGTTGTTATACAGCTCGCTATGCTGCTAGTTATGTTTCAAGTAATACTGCTAGTTATACAGCTAGTTTTAAAGCTAGTTATACTGCTAGTTATACAGCTAGTTATAATGCTAGTTATACAGCTAGTTATACTGTTAGTTATACTGCTGATTAAACTGCAAGTTTTGCTGCTATTTAAACTTCTTGTAATGCTTCTAATTATTCTTCTAGTATTACTGCTTGTGATATTGATAGTTGTATTTCAAGTTAAACTGCTAGGTACACTTTTTGTCATTCTGCTTGTTATACGGCTCGTTATGCTTCTTGTTATACTTCTAGTTATACTGCTATATATATTTCAAGTTATGCTGCTAGTTATACTGCTAGTTAAACAGCTATTTACACTCTTCATTATGCTGCTTGTTATACTGCTAGTTAAACTGCTTGTTAAACAACTTGTTATGCCACAATTTATGCTGCTAGTTATTCTTCTAGTTAAACTGCTAATATGCTTCTAGTTGAACTTCTTGTTATGCTGCTAGTTATTCTGACAGTTATACTGCTAGTTATATTGAAAGTTATACTGCTAGTTATTGTTATAGACGTATTTAAATTGTCGTTGATGTAAATATATTTATTTCATAAATATATTTATTCTGAATGATATTGAAGTAAATTATTTTTAAAGGAAAACATTGCTCTCGTTGTGTAATGATTGGGCAGGGTAGATTTTACCTTTAAATAGGATTAGTAGCGTTCTTTTGTAGTGTTTGATTAGTTTTCAGTATGTATAGACTGAGTAGAAAGTTGAACTCTTTTTACTAACACTTTTTGGCTTGTCACGCATGAGTTTATTCACTCAACCGCATCCGTGTGCATGAATGACTATTTAAATTGTCATTCTTTGCATACGATTCATGATATATGTGCGACGGTGACGCCGACGGAATTTTTATCTGATCCCTAGATAAAAAGTTATGGTGGTTGGGATGTGGAAAAGGCTCATAACTACTGTGTCCCTTCAGATATTGCTCTCATATTTGGTATGCATGTGTATCTATACAAGACCTTTCCATGCGCATAGGATTGTTTACCCCTGTGATCTTGACCTTGAACTTGAGGTCAGCTTTCAGATTTCGAAATCTGTGACCGCGATTCGAAAAAGGGCTCATAACTACTGTGTCCCTTCAGATATTGCTTTTATATTTGGTATGCATGTGTATCTGACAATGCCTTACCATGCGCATTCAATTTTTAACCCTGTGACCTTGACCTTGAACTTGAGGTCAGCTTTCAGGTTTCGAAATCTGCGACCGCGATTCGGAAAAGGCTCATAACTACTGTGTCCCTTCAGATATTGCTTTCATATTTGATATGAATGTGTATCTGGACAACACCTTTCCATGGACAAAAACTTTATGACCCCTGTGACGTTGACTTTTTACTTGAGGTCAGCGTTCAGGTTTCGAAATCTGCGACCGCGATTCGAAAAATGCTCATACCTGCTGTGTCCCTTTTGATATTGCTTTCATATTTGGTACGCATGTGGATCTGGACAACACCTTTCAACGCGCATGATTTTTTTGAAATTGGGGCCCGCGTTCAGGTTTCGAAATCTGCGACCGCGATTCAAACAAAGCTAATTACATCTTTGTCGCTTCAGATATTGCTTTCATACTTGGTGCGCATGTGTATCTAGACAAGACCTTTCCATGCGCATAATTTTTTTTACCCCTCTCACCTTGAACTTGAACTTAGGGTCCGCGTTTAGATTTCAAAATCTAGTATGGGGTTAACTCCGCTGTCTGTCCGTCCCTCCTACACTATTGGCACTAGAACCTTGAAACTTACACACATAGCAGCTTTGAGCATATGTGCTACAAATCACTATTTGGGATTTGTTCTGACCCCTGAGTCAAAAGTTATGGGGGTTGGAGTGGGACCGGGTCAGAAATTTTCACTCATTTTTTAGGTTATTTTACATTAACATCTTCGTTATCTACACCGATTGATACTTAACATCTCTAATGACAATACGGTCTATCTCAACTCTGCATGGCCCCATTACCAACCCTGGGGCGCCCCTGGGTCAAACATTCAGCGTGGGGATACGCGTTGGCCTCTGCCGCGCCATTTCTAGTTTTAACTTTGGCAAATGCCACAGTTGTGTAAGTTAAGTTCATTTAAAGAATTGCAAATGACACACGTTGATAAGTTATTTAAATTCAACGGAATTCGTTAAGAATGCGAAATATTTGCACATCTTAAGTCCCGTTAAGAGTGCTATGATTGATACATCACCATGGCAACCGAAAAGAATGCAAAGATTTTTATGTCCACGTATTTACCTTTGGTTGTATAAATAACCACCGAACAGTAATTTCTTATAGGTTTCTGTTTAAAAATATTTTCATAAATGTGTAATATAAATATAGACATGCCAAAACAACAACTTGATCAGCAACTGATTAATCCATTTCTACTCGAGTTGAGCGCGCAAATCCCTATAGCAAATGACAAATATTTGAGTTAATCTTGACCATGTCTTTGGACATTTAATATTCTCATAAATTTATATGAAGCGCACACTGGAATACCCTACCCATAGAGGCATTCTCGTATCTATAGAAACAGCCGTCTCTTGGCAGTACTTCGTATAGTAAAATCTGTAATGTCGTTGTACTTACCATAATGCTTGAATTGATTAGTGTATGAATCATTTTAAACATAATTATGTGACGAAACGTGATAGTTTAAATATATTGAATATGTCAACGAAAGAAATACTTGATGCATACTAAAGAAAATAAACATAATTCGAAACACTTAACACATCCATATGTATATAACAGTTTTATCAGTTTTATTTTAATATCGTATAAAATGCATTTTGTTTTGTTTCCGTCTTATGGTTGATAACAGTACACTACCAGCTTTAGTATACAGGTTCTTAAGATTACTGGTCAATAATAATTGCGGCCTGAAATTCAGACATGAACACGTTCGGTTTATTTGTATTGATCACGAGTAGCCAATACGTACGGTGGCATAGAGGTGACATTCACTCCACTTATTTAAAATTGCACTCCTCTTTATTCTAACTCGTCGCCACGACTTAGTAACTCGGGATCTCGAGTTAGCTATGTCGTGGCCACGAGATAGAAAAAAGAGGAGTGCAAAACTAAATAAAAGAGGAGTACAATTTAAAAAGAGCGGTGCAGTAAATAAAGGAAGGACGCATTATACAAAAGAGGAGAGAATTTTGCGATCTCGAGATCCCGACTTAGCTAACTCGTGGCCACGAATTAGTTAGCCAATCAAATACTATCTAGTTCACTCAAATTAATCAGCCAATGAACACGTCCTAAAGACAAGGCTCTGATATAACATAACATACTACTATTAGTAATACTTTTACTACTACTACTACTGCTGCTGCTGTTGTTGTTGCTGCTGCTACAACATCTACTACTTCTACTCCTACTCCTACTACTACTACAACAACTACTACTACTACTACTGCTACTACTACTACTACCACTACTACTACTACTACTACTACTACTACTACTACTACTACTACTACGACTACTACTCACTTTCTATCGCTACCTACTCTACTACTACTACAACAACTACTACTACTACTACTGCTACTACTACTACTACTACTACTATACTACTACCTACTACTGCTACTACTGACTACTACTACTCCTACTACTACTATTACTACTACGACTACTACTACTACTACTACTACTACTACTACTACTACTACTACTACTTCTACTTCTACTACTTCTACTCCTACTCCTACTACTACTACAACAACTACTACTACTACTACTGCTACTACTACTACTACTACTACTACTACTACTACTACTACTACTACTACTACTACTACTACTGTACTACTGTAGTAGTAGTAGTAGTAGTAGTAGTAGTAGCTGTAGTATAGTAGTAGTAGTAGTAGTAGTAGTGTAGTAGTAGAAGTAGTAGTAGTAGTAGTAGTAGTTGTAGTAGTAGTAGTAGTAGAAGTCGTAGTAGTAGTAGTAGTAGTAGTAGTATAGTAGTAGTCGAAGTAGTAGTAGATAGTAGTAGTAAGTAGTAGTAGTAGTAGTAGTAGTAGTAGTAGTAGTAGTTAGGGTAGTAGTAGAAGTAGTAGTAGTAGTAGTAGTAGTTGTAGTAGTAGTAGTAGTAGAAGTTAGTAGTAGTAGTAGTAGTAGTAGTAGTAGAAGTAGTAGTAGTAGTAGTAGTAGTAGTAGTAGTAGTAGTAGTAGTAGTAGTAGTAGTAGTAGAAGTAGTAGTAGTAGTAGTAGCAGTAGTAGTAGTAGTGGTAGTCGTCGTCGTCGTCGTCGTCGTCGTAGTAGTAGTAGAAGTAGAAGTAGTAGTAGTAGAAGTAGTAGTAGTAGAAGTAGTAGTAGTAGTAGTTATATCAGAGCCTTTCCTGCTTTGACCAGCTATATTTATGCGTACAGAATATTTACACATGTTACGCAAAATTTGATTGGCTGACTAACTCGGGATCTCGAGATAGCGAAAATGCACTCTGCCTTTATTTACTGCACCGCTCTTTTTTTATGTTACGCCGCTTTTATTTAGTTTTGCACTCCTCTTTTTTCTATCTCGTGGCCACGACATAGCTAACTCGTGGCCACGAGATAGAAAAAAGAGGAGAGCAATTTAAAAAAAAGAGACGTGAATGTTACCTCTATGCCACCGTAAATACGGGTGACAGCTAGTTTATTTGATTGAACAGTATAAAGGTAAATAGATGAAAAAGCGTTTTGTTGGTTTAATCATTGGCGTCAGTTCTCTTTCGGATGTTAGTTGAAATTAAAAGGTATGGATGAATTTACATCATAGCCGTTATCAACGAGATGGGCCGTGCTTTGTGAAAAAAGGATTGATACATGTGCGTAAAGTGTCGTCCCAGATTAGCCTGTGCAATCTGCGCAGGCTAATCAGGGACGACACTTTCCGCCTAAATTTGATTTCCGCTAAGAAGAGAATTTCTTGAAACGAAAATTATCATAAAAGCGGAAAGTGTTAAATTTGCATTAAACCCATTTTCCACAGAGCACGGCCCATATCTTTAATTGTAGGTGTGTCGTCTTGGTTTAACATTTTGCGAAAAAGGACATGTGTTTTTATTGAATTATGTATTTATGTTGTGTTTACTTATAACGTAAGTTCACTTTCGGAATATTCATGTATTTGTGTTGTTTTGTGAGATGTCGTCAAATATATATCATAGCAATAAATAAGAAGATCGTTTATAGAAGGTATATATTCTTTGTTGTAACTATTTACACAAATACATGTTTTTAATGATTTCGTAATTAATATTATAAGTCTTAGTTGTAGCTATTTACAATTATACATATTTTAAATGCTTTCGTTTTTAATAGTTTAAGTCTAAGGTGTAACTATTTACAAAAATATATATTTTGCAATGATTTCGTTATTAACCCGTTCATGCCTAGCGTCCTGAAAAAAGGACATTGCAAACAGCGTAGACCCAGATGAGACGCCGCATAATGCGGCGTCTCATCTGGGTCTGCGCTGTTTGCTTAAATGAATTTCTTTAAGAAATATTATAAATATAGAAATAAATATACTTGACACCCCTAATTTTGGAAATAAATTGATCCAATTTTGAAGGATGGGAGAGTCCACTAGACATAAATGGGTTAATAGTATAGGTCTTAGACATACTCAGTACTTGTAAACATTTACTAATATATATTTTATGATTTCGTTATTAAAAGTACAAGTCTCTTAACTATTCACAAAATGCATTTTTAAATGATTCTGTTATTAATAATTTAAGTCTTAGTTGTAACTATTTACAAAAAACAACAACATATGATTTGTAATGATTTCTTATTAATATATCGTTTGATTCTTTTCTTTGATTTATGTTAATTCGTTTTTATGAGTTCTAATGTGAAGTACATTAATTTAACCATTTTTTCATATTTTAGGTAAATCAAACAATTGATTCGAATGTTTTAGTAGCTCTTTTATTTATCGCTTCAAAATTTGAAAGAATACACTTAAATATCATTTTAAAATCCTGCAAATGGAAGTAAAGTTATCAGTATTAAAATGTTTGACCGTGGAATTATGATATCGTCCTTAAAAAGACAGAACATAACAGAACATAATCGTTTATTCAGACTTAAGCATGTCAAGCTCATCGTCATTTACAATCGTATACAATAACAGCATGAAGTAAATACAAAAAAATATAATCATTTCGAAGAAAGATCATTTTATAATATAAGGAGTAAACATGTTTAATAAGTGCAGCACTCATTTTATTATTCTGCAACAAGTATCAATGCTAGTGAATAGAATTTTTATTTCAAACTTCATATGGAAGATATATCTCGTTTTTGATGCATTCAAACCTTTGAGTATTTTTAACAAAGAAAATACATTAATATGAAGTCATATGATGGGCATATATAACCGCATAAATCCAACTTTATATTTAAATGTTATTTTCATTCGTAGTCAAATGAAATTTATAAATATGGGATAGGAATGTAACACCAATACATTTCTTTCCATATCTCTATTACCGGTATACGCAGTCACATGTTTACTATAAGTTTTTTGTACTACGTGTTTACTATGCCTACGGCATTTTTCATTTTAACGGAACTTTAAGCCATCAAAAACATTATCAACATTTTATCACTGGGTAACTTAATAAATCGAACGGAGCAAGGCATTTGTATTGAATGACCCTAATTTAAACATGTATTAGCTATTATTTAAAATTGGTTGTCATTTCAAAGTTAAAAGAAACTCGATGGTAGATGAATGACCAATGCAACACGCTTAAACGAGAGGTTAATATTTGGAACCTAGATTTAAGAATAACTGTGATAAATTCAATCGTCATTTTGAGGCGCGTCGTTTGTGATTGAAATCGACCCAACAACTAAGGACTAGAATGTCGTACATTGTAATACGTAAATCAATAGCAAGACAATAATTAGAACGTAGTTTAGTTGCAATAATTTATGTCCCAGCTATTGACAGTCCGGGCGCACGTATGTACTTATAAAAGCTCAGAGCATTCAAGAAGAACTAGAACGTAGTTAAGTACGTACGCGGTAGTTTAGTTTCACGAAAATATTTATTTACTGAAACACCGGTTGCGAAATAAGTGCAATATATTTCGAATATTCTGATAAAAAAGAATATAAACAATGTAAGAACGAAAGAACAACAAAACATGCTTACAATGAACGCAAGGTACAAAAATGGACAGTTTTTGTCCATGAAAATTAAATACCTTTGATACGCTCCTTTAAAGGAGCCGTCCAACAGATATAGCGTCGTATCGACGCGAAACGATATTTTGGGAAACTACGAGGATTGCTTATATAGGTAAAAAATACATCCGCTCTGAACGTGAGCATGGATGGTCGAGTGGTCTAGGGGTCTAGGCTGGAAGCTTTTTACTCCAGGAATCCAGAGGTCAGTGGTTCGACTCCTGTAGAGGGTTACTTTTTTTTCTTTTTTTTAAATTTTACTCTTGTTGTTTTTTTTGCTGGAGATTTTTAGTTCAACTGTTTAAATTTATCAATATAATGCATTTTAAGTATATAATAACAATTTTTTAACATAAACAAAACCAACAGAATTTCACATATGAAAATAAATAAAATTCATCAAAGTTATTTCTATTTTTAAATGCCTTCCTGCACCTAGATTTTTACCAAATTTACCTAAATGTTAAATGAGTTATAACTTAATACAAATATAAAAAGAAAACAATAGGTTACCGTTGTCGTTTGTTCACAAATGCAGTTTACGGAAGGTATTAAAATGCAATTTAAGAACACAATGAAAACCATGTACATGGTGCAGGCCAAAGCACATACTAGTACATGTATTGCTTTATGCAAATGAAAATGTAGATTTAAATGTAAATGAAAAAACAAATTATGTGTAGCAAGATAAGTAAAAAAAATAGTAATACAGTAAATAACTGAAAAAAAGATGTATACAATATAGTTAAGGGCCCGTCCAACAGATTTAGGCATAGCTTCAATACATGCCTTCGGCTATACAGAGAATCATTGAATGCAATGTTGATTATTGTTATTCCACAATTAAAGGAAAGTAACTTATAACATAAAATAATGTCGATAGATGATATAAATAAAGCTAAAAAGGCTAAAGAAACAGTAAAATGTAGCGAAAAGAATAGAACGCTCAAGGTCATTTAAAACTTTGCCAAATGTCGCAGTATTGTTGGATAAATTCATTAAATGGAAATGGTCTTCTAAGAATGATATGATTAAAACTTCCCAACGTCCACGTTATTTAAAAGTTGTATAACTAAATACCAAACAGTGTGGATATTTTGTTAAAACGTATGAACATATAGTTTCATAAATGAAAACAGGCATGCTATTAACCCGTCCATGCCTAGTGTAGATAGAAAAAAAGGCCTTGGCAAACAACGTAGACCCAGATGAGACGCCGCATGGTGCGGCGTCTCATCTGGGTGTGCGCTGTTTGCTTAAAGGAATTTCTGTAAGAAATATTCTAAATATAGAAATAAATATACAATACATCCCTAATTTTGGAAATAAATTTATCCAATTTAGAAGGATGGGAGAGTCCACTAGGCATAAATGGGTTGATATAAATTTGATCGATAACTAGCAAATGCATTTCTGCTTGAGTGAGCGCGCGAACAGCGAATGGCTAATATTTGAGCTAGTCCTCTGGCAACATGTTCTGTTCTGTTCTGTTCTTTAAAATGTGACTCTTAATTTTGTCGCAGGCGTAGTTTATCGAGAATAAAAACCACGTCGATATATTTATACACAAAGTGACACTTTCGTACATGATAACTAATTATAGGGTGTACAATTAAAAAAAAAAATTCGTAGTTCATTTTGTTATATCTGCGACTATGAACATTTAACAATCGTTTCGTTCAAATTTCTGCTCGTTAATTTTTGGTAAAAACAATTTTTTTCGTAAAACCTGTATAATGTACTTAAATATGCATTTTAACCGGAAAATACATGATTTTAAAGAAACAACTTATCAATTACCAGTAAATTTCAAATAAGGTCTATTTGGGGGTATTTTAACCATATGAAAGCATGCAATTATCTTCCGATCATCCTAAATACTATTTTAATCAATGCATACAAGTGATAAAGTAAAAAAAATATGCAAAACAATATTAAGCATTACAAGATTATATATTTCTTTTTTTATATTTACATTAAAAAAAAATCGTTTGTCGAATGTTATGAAACATCAATACGCATGACAAACTATATCGATATGTGTAATTACATACGTTTTAATGTATTTCAGTTTACTAAAACGAAGCAAGGGGATAATTGTAAGATGGAAGGGGCTCCAGTGAAAACACGATGTCCGATTCTCAAGATGACCCTGACTGGAAGTCTAGGTGAGATTTACCCATTTATGTCTAGTGGACTCTCACAGCCTTCTAAATTGGATCAATTTATATCCAAAATTAGAGATTTCTAGTTTAGTCATTTCTATATTTAGAATATTTCGTACAGAAATTCATTTAAGCAAACAGCGCATCATGCGTCTCATCTGGGTCTACGCTGTTTGTCAACGCCCTTTTTCTAGACATTAGGCATAAATGGGTTAATTGGACACTGTTCTGAAACAAAATGGGCGTATAGGATGTGCCAGTGTCATCCCAGTCCGCACAGGCTAATCATTGACGACACTTTCCGCTTGTACGGTACTTTTCGTCTTTTAAGGAGATTTCTTACGGGCGATAATCCAGTTTTGACGGAAAGTGTCGTCCCTGATTCGAACAGGCTAGTCGGGGATAATACTTTAGCAACCAGCTTTTAGCCCAGGTTTTCCAGAATGAGTCTCTATTATTTTAAGTTGTTACGTATTTAGAATAATTCGGCTTAATACGTTACCGATCATTCAGTCGGAAGCAGTTCTGTGGTACTATAAAAATAATCACAAATACATTTGTCTTTGTGTAATAATAAATTCCAAAATCAGGTCGTGACAAACATAATTTGGTATATTAAATGATCTAGAATGTTGACCAACATTCGAATGTTCTTCATTATTATAGAATAATGGGTTGCTTTAAATAGAGTACTTGTCTCACAAAGATATCCCGGCTTGAAATTCTTGTATACTTAGTATATTATATATAAGCCGCGCTTTGAGAAAAGGGGGTTTAATGCATGTGCGTAAAGTGTCAAACCAGATTAGCCTGTGCAGTCCAGGGACGCCCCTTCCCGCCTAAACCTCATTTTTGCTAAAACGATACTTTCATTAAACGAAAACTATCATAGAAGCAGGAAAGTGACGTCCCTAATTAGTCTTGCGGACTGCACAGGCTTATCTGGGACGACATTTTTCGCACATGCATTAAACCAGCTTTTCCCAGAGAACGGCCCATATATAAACGAGTAAAACTGTTTTTTTTTCTAAGCTTCCTGCTTAATGAGCAATTTTTCTGTTGTAGGCTAAGAGAGAAATACGTATTTGTTTTATTTTATCCTTATAATCGACACTCATTTAATATTCTATTTTGATCGAAATACTGTTTGATTACATAACGTGCTAATTATTTATACGCAAAGAGATATTTTTGTTAATATTTGAACAGCACATCATGAAAGTAGGTTAAACGCATGCGCTTTAAGTGTCATCCCAGATTTGCATGTGCAGCCAGCACAGAAAAAATCAGGGACGATACTTTCCGCTTTTATGGTGCATCGTTCGCTCAGACTAATCTGGGAGGATACTTGACGCACGTGTATTACGTAAAGTTTGCAAAGGACGAGGCTCCATCATTTGAACAGAAGAGAACAGAACTGTTCTATTCTATGCTTTAAAGTTACCGTATAAAGCATAATACACATTAATGCGTTACAAATCTTTTTGGAGCATATCGCCGCTTGTTTGTCTATGATATTACCCTAGCACTGGCAAGCTTAAACAAACGCTGTGTTAGGTTTTGAAATACGCAAGAAAAGCAAAACTCACTCGGACTTGAATATTAGGGCTGTCACGATACGCCGTGAGCGTACCGCGGTATATCGTGGTACGGCAACACTGTATCGCGGTACGTACCGCGATATTTTACAGAATATGTATCTGTGAAGAAAACAGCACAATAACAAGTTTTACAAACTTTATTAAACTCAATAATCAGAAAACACTGGTATCATAGTATGACTAGAAACTGTAAAAGAAACTGTAATAAACTTGATAGAAGTAGTCATTGTTATTGTTCGCGTCTTTTTCTAAAATGTCCGCCATGTTGTTTACAATAGCTGTGACTACGATCTGTGTAAATCGAACGCTTCAAGGGCATGGTCAAAATGCGGAGTCATCGGGCCCAGTATTGAAAATCCGTAGCGTTCTGACTCTTCCTCGACTTATTCAGAATCTTAAGATAACATGATTCGGAAGTTCCATGCTTTGAACGATCGATATACTAAAGAAAGGAAATAAGAAATAGAATAAACATCTTTTGGATAAATATGAACTTATTTGCAAAGGAAATCTGTCCCTAATTCCAAAAAAGGTACGGACCCATACATCTCCGTATTTTAAACGTGAAAGTTAAACATCTACAAGTGGAAGCGCTTGCTTGACCTGGATATTAACGAATTATTTATTTAGCCCTTTTGAATCGCTTCTACATTTTTCAAAACGATATCTATACCAAAATAATTATGTAATGTATTTATATCTGGGCTAATATAATAATATTTAAAAAAAACGGTGCGGCAACGCCGTACCGCGGTGCGATTTTTTTCACGACATGCACCGCGATATACCGATATACCGGTGAATCGTGACAGCCCTATTGAATATATTTTATTGTGTAGATTATGAAGCAATAAATGGATAACTTCTGTTATCTT